>NW_025223501.1:166784-308430 GCF_014066325.1 Apis laboriosa
ATATATATATATATATATCTTTAGTATTGCATATGATTATAATTGGTAGTCAATCATTTTCATCGTTCCAATATAACAAATTTAATTATTTGTAAATATTAAAAATTAAACTTTTCTCTCGATTGCAACAATTTTTTTTCCACACTTATATATATATATATATAAATAATCATTTTACATTATAGAAATAAATTCTTTAACAATAATATTTTTGCGAACACATTAATGTTTCTTCGCAAGAATTATTATATCTTTTCTCAAAGATGCGAGAATAACGACGAATATCGTCACCAATAGATTTTATGAATTGTATGTTTAATATACAGTGAATTTAAATCTGATGAGCAGGTAAATAACGATAGAATCCTAAATGAACCAGAAATTTGAACTCCATATTGGAATATTTAAAAATTTTTCGACAAAAAAATTTGAATTAGATCAATGTTCAATAAATCTTACAATTTTAATTCTATTAATGAGAGAAACGATTATGTGAAAACAAATTCAGGAATAATACAGATTTGTGCATAATAGTTAGTTAAAGATCATTGTATTATATGTATATTTCTTAATGTATTGCAGTATATCTTAATATATTGCAATACATTAATTATGTAACAAGTATTTTCTGAAATATTTTTCGTTCTCATAGAATTATCAATGCTATTAGACTGCAATATATTAAAATTCTCAACTTTCAAATTATCGAGTTTTTTAAGACTTTATAATCTATAAAAGAAAATTCTATCGGAAAGAAATAAAAGATTTAATAGAAAACCACCATGTATCTAAAATAGAATCAGAAACATATTTCTTAGAATTCATAATTCAGTAATTTAATTACAATAGGATATTATGTACAGAATGACCTGATGTTTCATCATCAATTATAATACGATTTTAAACTGAGAAGCTTTACGAGAAAGATTTCTAGTCTAATAATTAAGAAACATATATTACGATTTCTAACTGATCATTGCAATCAGGAGAGAAGACCTATCGCGACTATTTTTTTTCTCTTTTCATTTATATAATTTCCTCATGAAATATTAATATATTCGTTTTCTTCGCAATCTTGGCAGTGGATATATATAGTTTTTAAGTCGATGTGTTTTACACGATACACATCTGTGCGAAACATTTAAAAGGTTAAAAAAAAATGGAACAAAGAAAAATTGACTACGATTCGTTAATCTAAATGGAATTTAAAAAAATAAATTTGCCATATTTCTCATTTGTTATTCAAAGGAATCAAAATAAACTCAGATAATTACCAATATTATTATCGATAATAATTTTTGATAAAGTTGCGCAATGAAACATTAAATCTTATTTCCAGAATTTCTCTATGAAGATACATTTTAAATTTTCCTCATTTTACTTCTTTTCTCTTATCTTGTTTACTTTTTCTTATTTAATTATTTTACAGTTTTTAACATAAAAATTGAAAATAATGGTTTAGTGATTTATGATACAAAATAGATGAATTAAGGTTTCACTGTATCTTTAAGTGAAAAAAGAAGATAATAAGGAGAAGAGAACAATAGTGAGATCCGATCTCATAATTAAGTACATCTTTTTATTGTCGTTCCCTTGATTGCTCTTCGCAAAATCCTTTGTGTTTTTTTACTGAAAAAAGGAACGAATTGTGCTCTTCATATTTTTTTTTTTTTATTAGCAGACCATAAGAGTCAATAAATTGATTGTTTTACAACTGCTAGCCTCGTTTTTTTCATAATATACTATTACTCTGATTTTGCTCCTATTTCACTTGTATGAAACCTCTTTAGATTATTATTCATGGAGAATCTAACAGGTTTTAGAGAAACCGAGCTACAGAAAGATTGCTTTCAAATGCATAAATGAAAGAATGAGTCCGTACAGAGTGTCTATGGAGTCTTGAGCTATTTTTGAAATTCATAGAATTTTATTCCTTTTCATTTTAATAAAAATAAAATAAAAAAAGAAATAAAAAAAGAATAATTGCTTAACAATAGAATTATGAGTATTTATCAATTAAAAATCCAATTAAATTTAAAATTGTAATTAAATTTGTAATAATTAATGTTTTAATTAATGTTTTAATTTAAAATTGTAATTAAAACATTAAATGTACCAACATTTTATGCAGAAAATCGAAACAAATTTCAAAACTATTTCATTTGATCAATTATAATACGTTTAGTGTTAAAATTGTTAAACGATCTATGTAGATATAAATTTCTTATATTATAGCTTATTAATATTAATTTTTGTATTATATATTATACAAAATCATTAGAGAATTTATTTTATTAAAAATTTTATTTTTTTTTAATTTTTATTTTATTTTAAGCACAATATAGTACCAATGTCATTATTTAATATTAAGCTTAAGAAATGACACAAATTTAATAGTGTTCAATATGATATATTACTTCATTCCATTTAACAAAGGAATCAAATATAGAAACAAAACATAAAATTTCTTGACTCACATATATGCTACAAAAAAACTTAGATTATATAGACTTTATAAACACCCTGTACGATATTCCAAAATGAACACTAGATAATAAAAATTAATTAAAGACAATTACAAGTGAATTATGTTAAGTCATAACGATTTGTTATGATTCCTAATATATCTTTGAAAGATAATAAAGTGCATTCAACTTTTCTTAAATCATAGAAGCCTTCATTTTTATAATGAATAATGGTTTTTGATAGTATATATATATATATAGGTTTTCAAAGAGAAAATCGAACATAAGTACATTTTCTATTAAAACAATAAATTTTAGGAAAATTCTAAAAGAGACCAATGCATCTTTTAACTCATCATGACATATTTTCATTCATAAAAAATAATAAAAGTAGTTTTCTTTTGAAAACCAAATGGAATTATTTCTATTGATAAAAATAGATCGAAAGAAAACTGCTCTGTTTAGATTAAGTTCTATGGCAAATAAGCAGGCAAATAGGATATGTAAATTTAATGAACAAATAGTGTGTGAAGAAACATATCAAGCAAGCAAGCATGTAAGCCAGATCGTCGTGCACGCAGATAATAAATAATCAGCCTAACATTTTTTAATGGATTATATCAAATATTATTTTTTGAACTTAAAATATTTCCAAAACATATTTGGTTTCATATATAAAATGATATAAATTAAATAAGAAAAGATGAACAAAAGTGAAAAATATAGTTGATTCAACAGAGAATTCTAAATGCTTGAATTCTAAGTTCTAAGTTCCTTTCTCTCACTTATAAATAATACTTAAATTTTAACATTAAAATATCTTGCAACGAAATTGAAAAAAAAATAATTTTAATTGGATAGAAAAATTTTAAATAATCTGAAAAATTCTGAACTTTTTTTTTAAGTAATATTGAAGTGAACCTAAAATATATATTTGTATTCTGTGCTCGGTATCATAAAAGAGAACATAAAAGAGACTGATGAACTGAGTTATCACGTGAAGAAGCTCGAACGGACAGCCTAAACAGATCTCTGTTTTAAAATGAATCTTAAGTACTTGTAGCTCTCTCTTTCTCCTAAAATTGCAAAGAAGCGATGCCTGAGCGTTGCAAATAACGTGTTCCTTCAATAAGTAGAGCATTTCATTTAAGCTCCATGAAAGAAGAAAGAAGAAAACAAAAAAGAAGAAAAATGAATTATGTCACAGAATAAAAAATTCCTTACTTGAAAAAATAACAAGAATAAAATCAATAATTTGAAGTAAAAACCAGTTTGAAAAGCTAAAATAAAAATGGTAATTAAATATGAGATGTAGCCTTAAAAAATTGTAAAATCTTGATAATAAAAATTTACACTCTCATAATACTTAAAATACTCTCAATACAAGAAAAAAGACAATGTTAAAATGCAAAGAATAAAAAATTCTTCACAAGTCAAATAACAGTGTCCTAAAGAACTTGTAGCCAAAAAATACAAGAGATAATACCGTAGAATTCAATGTAGAAACCGAGAAGAGACAGATAAATATTTATAAAAGTAACAATATAGTAGATTTTTAAGAAGTAAAAAATATACGGAAAAGAAATACGTAACAATAGCCGAAATGAACATCCAAAGTCAAGTATTTTTCAGCATTGCAAAGTCACTAAAAAAAGTCTGCTTTGTCATACATCAATGAGTATCATTTAAAATAATCATTATAAGTAAGTTGTTAAGACAAGAAAATCCATAATATTTGTCGCGCAAAGGAGCTCGAACAAGAAATAGCAAATGGTACACAACTGAAGATAGTGTTCTGATTGAAAATGAAAATATAGTAGTGATGACAAGAGACGTAATGATAAAAAAATAAAAAGATAAAGAGATAAAGAGAAGGTGTAACCATAAAAAAAAGTACAAAACAAAAATGATTCAGACAATATAGAATAAGAGGAAGAAAAATGAGAGGGATATAATAATGAAAAAATGGGAAGTTTAATGGTGTACAGTGGTGACACGCAAAGCTGCCTTTTAAATGCTGGTTTCATGCACGAGCTTCGTCAATTCCGGGATGGCCAAATTATTGGAGCTGAGAAGCAGGGAGTTTCCTGTGTTGCTGTCTCTGTTGTTGCTATTCTGCATCTGCGTATGGTTGGGTTGTTGGGCCTGGTTTAGGGCACTATTGGACGAGGATCTATTGTCATTGATGGTGTTTATGGTGGTATTATGATGGTTGTACGCGATGCCTGATCCCGTAACGCTGAGCAACAATGGTGACGTAGAGCTGTTCATCCTGGCGGTCGTATGATCCTCGGCGGTCTTGTTCGGCAAATTGCCCTTGCTGGCGTTCAGCGCACTGTTTGTCGGGTCTTCGTCAATGTATGTGAAGTCAGAAAGTGGTCGGGGCCCAGTGTGGCTGCGTGAACTGCGCATACTGTGTAAGCTGTGTAAACTATGGACAGAGCGACGCTCCTCCAAATCTTCTAGAGTCGACTTGAACGCTCTGATTACTCGAAGCTGCAAAAACAGGGAAGAGGATGTTCTATCAGGAAGCGAGGAGGCAAGCCAGCGACACACAAGCATGTCATATTTGTATTTATCTCAATTTGTGTGTGTCAATACTTATGTTTTTTCATGTAGATTAGGCTTTCTATGATATAAAGACTATATAAGATATGTACATATAGTGTTTATATACACGTATACAGAGTATTAAATATATTAATAGGATTTGGGGGATCAATTCTAGAGGAAAACGAAAAAACAAAATTTGATATATGAAAATGTTGATCGAGATTTGTTTGTTAAATTATAAGCAATTGAAATTGAAAAAAATTTAAATTGCTTATAACTTAGTTAAAATTGGATTTATAAATTTAATAAATGATTGATATTGATCTCAATTGATATTTTCATACACTTTTGTATTTGTTTTAATCTGCAGAATCAATCTTCCAAAAATATCCCATGAATATATCAATATTCTGTATATAAGTACGTATATAATCTTCATACTTTTTCTTCTTTTTGATGATGCCTTATGATTATTCAATTGCTGTGCTATATATTTTTCATCCATGTTTTTTCCTTTCTTTTTTTTCGCAGGGAGAGATTTCCGGTTTTCTTGCAAGGATAAATTTCGTGTATAGATTTGTAGATTTTTCTCTAATAGTGTAATATATACATGTGTATATAGTTCGTCTAATAGTGTGCACACATCGGGTGGGTTGTTCTCTTCGCTGTGGACTTGGTTGCATTTCATCCGAGTTCAGATCTAAATGACTGGCGTTCTCGAGCATGGCTCTACAGCCAGGCGTACATGCGCGCATCTACCTTTACTGTGCGTACCTATTTATTCTGGCAAAAGATCAAAGAAGAAAAGATCAAACAAAAAAAAAAGAAGGAACTAATTACGAGTTCTTTGCTTCATTACGTACCATAATTATTAGTTAATTCCTTCTCAATGACACAATTTATTCGAAGGAACTATTTCTCATCCCCTAAATAGTATTACTAGATTTGGATAAACCTGAATACTGAAATATTAAATTTCAATAGCTTCACATCTTGCTTTTGATTAATTGACTACACTAGCCTCTCTTAAAAAGAAATGATACATTAAATCGATTAATCATTGAATAAAATCTTTTCAAAATTAGAGTTATTTAATTTAAAATACGAATTAAACTGGAATAATATATAAAAAAAAAAATATGCAGTTTTTTTAAATGTATTCAGAATTGAAATATTAAAAATGGATTAAAAATGTTAAGTAAGGATGAAAACAAAAATTTTGAGGTATTTGTAACAATCTGAACCAGTATATTTTTTTTTTTCACATATAGAACCTGGCTTGAAGTGTTAAAGCATCTTCTTTTGAAATCAATTAGAAATGGTTTTTAAGAATTCTAAATTGAGTCCTAAAAAAATAGAGACTAGTTTTGATGAAGCACACGCTTAAAATCATGACCGTAAAAAGAGTTAAGCGTGTAAAGTTGAAAAAAAACAGTATAAATAGTGACAAAGACAGACAGACAGAGAAACAGATAGTCAGGTTAGCAGACAGAGAGTGAAAGAATGTATATATGTGTGTGTACATTCTGAAGAGAAAAAGAAAGACAAAAAGATAGAAATAGAAGGAAAGTTCTATAAATTAGAAAACATTCTAATGAACATTTTCGTGGTTTTATATTAATTCTTTTTGTGATCATGCTACTTAAATAAAATTGCATTCCACATTTATGGAAAAATTGATTCCTACTAATCTTATTGTACAGATTCAAGTTTCTTTTTCTTGTGAACACCAGCAGTTAAAATACTTTGTCTAGTTTAAGAACTAGTTTAAGTTCACAAAGTTCGTTCCTTGAATATTTTATCAGAAACATTTTCTATGTTTTGATATTTCTTTACGTCAAACATCAATCTATTCCATAATCTGATCACAGCCTCAATATATAATTGTAGTATATAATAATCAATATATAAAATAATGGCACTGAAAATAGAATTATATATTTTAAATGCCATAATATTTATAATAGTTCAATATATATACATACTTTTTTACTTTGAAAAATCATATATATAATATAATTCTCAATTCTTCTTATAATTGCACATTAGATAAATAGATTACTTAGATAAATTCCAAATTTATAAAACATAACGTGTGATACTTAATCCTTCGAAAATCGGACTTAAGAAGCCTAATCCAATCTGATAATCTGATAAATCAAGATTCGTTCATTCGAGAAGGCGGAAACACCAAAAGAATCACATGCCGGTAATTTTATAACAATTACAATACACCGTAATTGTATAATAATAGTAATTGTAGCTACTAGAAGCTTCTTATTCGACGAGATCTTTTTTTTCTAGTTTAGAATGCAAAAATCATTGCAAATAAATTCAACCTTTTTATACCACTCGCGCGCAATACCATGTTAGATATCGGGTAAACAAAAAATCGATGCAAACGTGAGCATTCGTGCACACGCACACTCATATACCGTATCAAAACATATAAACTGGATTATAAACTGCTTTCAGATAAATTGCTTTCTTGTGCAGTTAAAAAACTTACTTAAATATTAAATAAGTTAATAATCTGTGCTTAAAATTGCAATAATATATTATTATAATATAATATAAATAATATAATATAAATATGTAATATATTCCTGGTTACTTTTTATTAAATTTTTAATGATTTTAAAGTAAACCATAAATTAAATAATTTTATTTTTACTCCGAATTATTATTTTTTATATAAATTTAAATCTTTGAAATCTTTTATATCGATTCTTAGCAAAATGAGATTCTTCAGATCTCATATATAATATATATATATATATATATATATATATATATATATATATATATAATAAATGAGATTCTTCAGATCTCATATATAATATATATATATATATATATATATATGCATGATAAGAATTTATATAATATTAAACAAACATTCATAAGTTATATATAATAATAATGTTATATATAATTTATAAAATTTATTCCATAATTAATTCATTCCATAATATCGTTCTATTTTATAATAAAGATTAATTAATTTTTATATCGATTCATATTCATTAATTTCTAATTTCGCAATTTATCTAAACAGAGAATGTTGTGCCAAGAAATATTTATGCCTTCAGTTACATGTCTTCATTTTCATAAGGTTCGCACAGAATTAGAAATTCTTCATGGAAAATCAAACTGCAGAAAAAGCAAATCTACCTGATATCGTAATAATCTAGCCATGATCAACAAATGGCACAGAAGGAGGCAAGGGATCACATGAGATTGAAGAAAATTAAGAGACATATTTGTTCGAGAGAAACTGTTCTGATGGGACAGAAAGAAAGGTCTAGGACTTTTTTTTGACAATGGTACGTCGTGAAAATTTTTCCTGGAGATTATCTGCAAAAACAGAAAGACAAAGCAGGTTATCGCGATCGCACGCTTGCAAACATGTTGTAAAAAGAAGACTTTTCACAAATTGCCGGAATCCGAAATCTTCAGCCAGAAAATAGAATGCGGCGGGAGAAACAAACACATACAGAAACGCAAGCAGCAGAGTGAGGGGGAGAGGAGAGATTCTGCTCGACCAGGCAGAACTTTTAAAAAGCTGAATAAATACCTCTTGTCGAGATATATTTATAATCCTCGTGCGAGTATACGTACGATACCAAAAGAAGGATGGTCGTGTTTAAAAACAGGTATTATAATCGCCACGAAAAAATAATACTCGCTTTCTTTTTTTTTTCTTTTTTTTTTTTTTCTTGTTCTAACAGTTGCATATTATTATATCATGAGAATAAGTATGAAAATGACACAATATGAGGAAAATACACGCAGCACACAATCATATCAGACAACTATAGACTACTGAAAAAAGAGGGCGGGTGGACGGTGGTCTACCTGCATAAGAGGCTCTTCCATCGATTCCACCGACCAGCTCATACCCACTACACAAAAACACAGTGGTGTGACGAAAATCGTTCACTGCATCAGTACTAAGGAATCGTCGCCCTCGTTCCTGCTTAATTGCTTTTCACTATAAATTTTCTTTTCTTCGGATAATATTAATTAAATATATTAAGGCCCTTTCGCTATAAATAAATTTCAAATATTTCTCAGTTTATTATTATATTCAATATATAGAATTATCTTTTTTTTTTTTCTTCAAGCTTTTCTTCTCTAAGAAAAAATTAAATTAAATTTCCAAAAATCCTATAAATAATCAATATAATAAAATACATAATATCTGTTTTAATATCCATGTCTTAAATATATTTAAAACTTTCTATTTATCTTCAAATTGCAGCTCTTTATCTTGTAAATGAGTTACAATTCAAATTAAATAGTTTCTATGATTAATATTTCTCTTTATAAAATTAATTTTTTTTTTTTTGATGAAATATTACACATTAGCAAAAGGGTAGAGATTATTTATCGTTGAGAACAAGGCTCGATAGCGACGTTTCTCTCAGCACACCGTACGTACGTCGACAATCCGTCCTGTGTATGCGTACGTATGGCAAAGTTGACGATATAACGTATTATTAACGGCAGGCGATCTACATGAGCTACGTACTTGTTTGTACTCCGACAGGATAAGTGTGGCGGCGAGCAAGACTGCCGCCCCGTTATACCTCAGTCTCCCGAATGGGTTCCGCTGGCTAACAAACCACAAATCATACCATAAGTTTTAATTTCTATCTTCTCCATAATATCATTGCTTTTTAGGCGTGTTTTTTTTTTTTTTTTTTTTTTTGCGTCAGTATTTAATTCCTGATATACTGACTTATGTGTCTCTGTTATTATTACTATTGGTTTTGTTTCTTTGTATCTGTTATTGTAGATTATTTTTTCTGAGGTTTTCGTTCTTGTTAGTCAAGTTCCCAGTTATTAAGAGCCTTCTTAATGTGTCTTTTTGCAGATATATAAGTGTTTCTGTGTATAAAAGGGAAGAGAATCCTGAAGTACACGAGGCTTCGTGCTAGCTGCTCGTGTTTAGGATCGAAAATCACTTGGAATATCGGCTCTTGAAGAATTGAGAATTGATCTTAATACGTGCATTAATATTGAATTGATTATATTTGCAAATCATGATCGCATAAGGATTCTTCAATATTTCTCAATATCATCAAGATCGAACGATACACAAAGTAACTCGAACCTTCGTGTAATGAACAAAGCTTGAAAAGCTTGACATAGAATTGAATGGCCAATTGCAGCATGCAAATACTTTTGAGATAAAGGCCAGTTGTATGTTTATAATTCCAAAAAATGATATGATCAGCAACCTGGAAACTAATCAGAGTCATGAGTGAAGAATCATAAAAATCTTCAGCGAGATAAATTTATTTAAAACAATGTAAATTCAATATTTTTAATTTTATTCTTTCAACGGTTTTAAAAATTTTCATTTAGAAACTTCAGGATTATTATTAATTATTCTTAACTTCCTTTGATTTGAAGACTATCTTTGATAGTTTTCTTCCTTTTTTTCCAATCAAAGGAAATAGAATTATATAATATAAATTCACATTCGCCTCAAATTTATAAAAAACGATTAAACTCTCTCATGTATGTCTGTAATATTAATATATCATATGTTTAAGATTTTATATGTGTATAGGTGCAAGTTGATTGTCAAGTATCTTGAAGTTTTCTTTCCTTATCAATAAGAGTTTCGACGTGTCATGTACACGGCAGATAGAGACGAACATATAGATAAACAGACAGACTTGTGCATGTACATCTCATTATACTCAACAGCACACGCACATCAATTAGACATATGATGCATTATGATATATATCATCCATCATATACACGTTAATAATATGGTATATCACAGCAAAACTGGCGCATACTGCAACGATTAAAGAGCAAAAATGAGAGATAAAAAGGAGCAGATATCAGCCATATGGAATTTTAAGTATCCATAGCTGGACACACATATATTCCAAGTTATATAATATATACTTTTTCCGTGAGAATCACACAGAATGCAATTAGCGTGTCATTGTTGGTTTGTGATCTGGTTAGGTCATGTTGACAGTTACTCACATTACACATTATTTTTAACACAGTAGATTCCTGTCGCGTAAATTCTTGCATGCAATTCACACGCATAGCACACGTACAAGGTACTCTGAGGCTGCTTAATTCCTGAGTGCATAATACATTGTGTTGATGTTTCAGTTGTAGATAAGCTTCCATAAAAGAAAAGTTGTCTATGCATTTAAGTTCAGAATCATCGTAGCTGCTTTTTTTTTCTATATTGGGTATATAAAAATCACTTGTTAATATATGTATGTAGGATAATAATGGTAATAATGAAGATGATGAAGCTTTACATAAGCTTACATTATTTCTACAATTATATGTAGCTTCTTGTAATAAGAGTAGTATTTGAATGATATATTGTGTGAAGTTTTATTAAAGAAAAAATTTTTCTTATTCCTCATTATTTTGAAGAAAAAGAAATTAAAAGCTGTTTTAGAAATGATGTGAAAATTGTTCATGATGCATTGGCTATTGGTGTATTGATTAAAAATATTTAGAATAAAATTAGCATTTTTAAAATTCAAGATATTGAAAAATAAAACTGTATAAACATAAAAATATTTTTCTATATATTTTTGTTAATAAAAATTATTAATAAATATTTTTGTTTATTATTGATAAAAAAAAGTGGAAAAAAAATAAGATACCTATTTGAAAAATAAATAATGAGACTATATATATACAAATTCATTTATAAAGATCATAAAAATTTTCATATCATAAGATTTTCGTATCATAAGAAATCATTAATCATTTAATAACATATTACAACATACAAAGCAATTCTTAAATGCCAAAAAAAAAAAAAATTAATATGAAAGAATTATATAAAATAGATTAAAAAGAAATTCATAAAGATAGAAATTCAAATAAATACATTATTGAAAAAGTCAACATAAAATAAAAATCACTTCGATGATTCTGTTAATGAATATATATATATATCTCGGCTATTTTTCAAGATATGATGATTTCTGTTTATAAAAGTTTTATGAAGAGGGACTATAATATATAACTATAATAGTATTTTTTATATGAATATATTATAGAAGAGTTGAAGATTTCAAAATCATTTATATTAAATTTTAAATATATTATATAAAATGACCGAGTGTTTTAATAAATGAAATGAAATGAAGAGAGAAAAAAGAATTGTAAAAGCGTACCTTGCCGCGCGTGTATGTGTGTCCGCACACATATATACGCATACACATATATATACGCGTACTTACACATACGCGCATGCATTTTACATACACGTGTGTATATATACATATATTTATGTATATACACGTATATACGGGCAACTTATATACGTACATACATACGCACAAATGTGCATGCAACACCTTAAAATCAATGAAAAAAAAAAAAATAAAAAATAAAAAATAAAAAATGAAAATGAATACAAAAGAAAAACTTTAAAATTGGATATTGAGAGAAATGTCTTTTAAAATTTTAAGATGATATTAATAAACTCTTTTTTAAACAAAAATAAAAAATCAAAAGATAATTAATAAAATCAAATGAAACATATAAATAAAGAAATATAAAAAATTTCTTTTCATTTTGTACTTGAAGAGAAGAGTAGAAAAGTATAGATGTTAAGAATGCAATTATTAATAAAAATATAATAAATGAATTAGTAAAATACGTAATAGACAATTATATTGTTTTGTAAATATTACTGATTGCATTTTAAAAAAGAATTATTACAATAATGCATTTTTACACTATATTATACAATTATTTTAAGATTACAGATTAATTATACTGGAAGTATCATTGAATAATAAAAAGAACATATGTAATCAAAGAAACATATGTCACTTTATTTTATGATAACAAGGTTTTAATGATGCAAATATAAGAAAAAAGCTTACCATTTATACAATCTGTTACATTATACAATATATTAATACTAATATACTGCTCAATAGCAAATATCTATTTCCTTCAAGATCGGATTGGACATATGTTCATTAAATACAAAACGTTCCTCTCATTATTCTATATTATTAATTAAAAAATATTAAATATAAATATAAATATTTCTATAACTAATTGAAAAATATCAAGAAAATACAGAAAACACTTACTAATAATTCTTTCAAAATTAAATCTGATATGATTGAAATTTAAATACCTATTATAATACTTGTTCTGTTTCAAATTTAATACTGGAGTAAAGTGCTGGTTAAATTCGAGGTAGGGCAGGATTAGGTTTGAAATTTGGTGTTTAAAGAATTCTCTTCCCTTCAAGACTTATCTTTTTTCTCCTTTCTTTTCTTAGCTAACTCTCTTAACTGAAACAAAGTGACTGATCTTAATTTAAATAACACGTATTGAAAAATACAGAAAGTAGATAGGGACAATTAGAAAAAAATAGCAGCGTGAAACAAGGGACAAGAAAATTATCCAATATATGTCATGTTTTTTCGCTATGTCGCACTGCGGAAAATAAAATAAGAAAATAGCATGATTTGCGCGAACGAAACGAATAGAAGCTCGCGATTCGCAAGCAGAACTGCGACGAAATGAAACAGAGAGAGAAAGATAAAGACAGGCGAGAGAAATACATGTTGAAACGGCAGACAATCAATAAGAAAGAATAAACTGAAAATAAAAAAAAAAATATTATAAATTATATATAAAAATAAGAAGCGATAAATTAAAACATAATTTCAAAGATTAATTACACAAATGAAAGTAAAAGTAAATTTAAATTGGTGTTAAGAAAGAAAGTAATGATTAATAAAGATAGATTTGGATAAAAGAATAATCAAGTACGTCAAACATAAAGCACCAGTAAGAAGAAAAACTTAAACTGGTTAATGGAAAAAAAAAAAAAAAACAAAACCATTGAAAATAAAATCAGATCATAATTATAATAAAGAATTAATATTTAAGAACGGTCAAACAGTGCGGAGATTGGACTTGCGGACTAACCATATAGTAATCCTGAGAGGGGGATCTGCCTGTCACAGATACATTCTGCACCAGAGTTCTTTTGCTCGTCTGAAAGTAGGTTACATATTCAATTTACGTAATTAGCTTAATTGAGTGGGTCTATAATATTGTTTTTTGTTTTCTGTTTGTTTTTATAATAATTTCAAAAATGTAATTTCTTTAAGAAATTATATATTGTATAGTTTTATATATATATATATATAATAATAATAATAATAAAATTTTATATATATATATACACATATATACGTGTATATGTGATTGTTGCTTCATAAAACATCTTCTTTTTCAATTCTTTTTTTACCATTGTGCTAGATTAAGAGTAGTGTTATCAGAGTAAGAAGAAAGGAAATAAGAGAGAAAATGAAGTATAAGTAAACAGAATAAAGAAAGTAGAAATTATCATGATTAAACTTTACTCTTCTTTTTCCTTTTCACTCTTTGGACTATGCGATCATTCTGTCAAATAATTTAAACAAATATTAATCGATTAAATATTTTAACACTTAACAAGTCCTTTATCATAAGTCCAATAGATATTTTAATAATATAGTATTAGTAACAACGTAATAGTGTAAAATAAGAAATTTACACGATCACGAGCCACAAGTATGGTCAAGTATGCGCTAGCTTCATCAGTTTTAACCCGTTCCCATTAAGAAAAATAAAATAATAAAAAATAAAAGGAAAAAAAAATTACGAGAGACGGCATTGATAAAGAAGGGTTGTCCTTTTCCGACTCTCGCTCGAGCATCGATTCCTAAATTTTTAAATGTTAAATAACTCTACAAATATTCTTATATTAATTGTTCATTTAATTTAATTTATATATCATTAAATAAAAAATCTCAACAAAATATCTATTATAGTAGGGTTCCACTTAAATCTCAATTTTTATTACAGAGAATTTTAATATTAGTTTGTCATTAAAATAATTTATTCCAAAGCAAATTTTTTTTAACCTGTTTCATATTATGTTTCATAATTAAAATTTTTTGGATTAATATTTAAATGGAAATAAAAAGCCTTTCCTTATTTCCTTCAATTCTATGACATTGTCTTCAAGAATCAAAATCTATTTTGCTCAAGAAGAGAATAGCTCAAATTGAACTTTAGGATAGTGAAATGGATTGAAGATTGCTTAAGCCAAATTTAATTCTAAATCATCAAATTTTTGTCTCTATGTCGGGAAAACTAATGATTAACTACCTAAAATATCTATATGCTTTTAGGGTTTTAGGGATTCCAAATAATTAGCCGATAATACTGAAAGTGATACAAGCTGAAGAAATCTATTATAACTACTTTTATGTCTTACTCATCCCTGGTAAATTACCTTTAATAAACTTATTAGATTAATTGCTATATTTCATTTAATTAAATTTATATTAAAATAGGATGTTTTTTGATTGAAAATAGCCAATAAGGCAACAGAGGTTAACAGAAACCTGTGTACATAAAATAATAAATAAAGATCAATTGATCTAATTTGATTAATCTAATCATTTATTTTCTCATGTCTTAATTTAACCTCTTTATTTTATTTGCTGAATTAAGAAGTATGATTATGTTTAATAAAGAAGCCAAGTCCTGTATATAATCCTGTAAAAAACATAGCCATGATAGTAATGATGGAAAGATATAATGTCAAAGAGATTATGAAATGAGATAAAATAATATTAATAATTTTTAGTATCTGAATTTTTTAAATTTCTTGAGTCTTTTTTTTTTTTTTTTAAAGAATATCTGAAATCAAGTGACAATAAATTCATTAACCCTTTATAAATATATCAATATGAAAAATAAGATAATCTGAAATATAATCTGAAAAGAAACATAAATAAAATATAATGCAATTAGATACTATATAATTAAATATATAATTAAATGAATTAAAGATAAAAAGCTCTCAAGATTTATAGAAACTTATAATTTTAAGGAAATTAATCATTCCAACTTTATTTCATTTTATAAAGGATTAACAATAAGGTCAACAATAATGTCTAACAGATTATAAAGAGATCTAATGAACTTTAGAAAATTCAATAAAAGATTTAAATCGAAACAAATATTGAAATAGAGAGAATGACTTGAAACAAATAACCAGAGAACTTATAATTCTTCAATTCAATCCTTAACATAAGGAGCGCACGATTTGCTTAAACTTTCTTTTAATCTTTTTTTTTTTTTTTTTTTTTCTGTAGCTAATGCAGGATATATCGCAAGATCAAAAGGGCTAAAACATGAGGTACGCATCATCGAGGTAACACGGCAAAGAACTCAAATGAAAATGCAAACCAAGGTAAACAACGTTTTCAAACATAAAAAACTAAATGAGAAAAATTAAAAAATGTATATATGTAAAATAAACGTACATATATAATATATTTTTTGATTATACGCCTGCACAGATTATGCCACTGCATGAATGTTTCTTCACAGTAAATCAAAAATTAAAAATTAACATGTGGATATCACTTGATATTAATTATAGAGATATAATAATCTTTATATCCTTATTTTTTTTTAATTCAATATTTTTCTATAAAAAGTTTTCATGAATAATGTTATTTTCATGAAAAATATTAAGCAAGATACAGACTAACGTCAATTTTTTCTTCATTACTTCTTAACCTCTTACCTGTGAAGATTCATTCACAATATAACAACCCATATTTCGCAAAAGATGGTTAAAAAGAGAACAACATGATTCTATGATGATATATGCAATAATAATCGTTATTATCATAATACGGTCGATGACAAATACATATCGTTCAACAGAAATGCTGAATATAGCCGACTGGTAGCGAAAATGCCTAGAATTCGGAGCCAGAACGACGGAGGACTCATCGAACCGAGGCCAAAGAAAGAAAAAATCGGAACGTCGCGTGTGCGACTGTTCTTTATTAATATTTCTTTTTTTTTTTTTTTTAAACCATCTTGTTATTTTTTCTCTTTTTCTCGTATTATTTTGATATTGTTTAACTTTATCCCAGGAACAGGGAGAGGGGAACCCAAGAGAACGCTGACTTCCGAGCGATGGCATGAGAGTGAGAGATAGGGATAGTTACCTGTGTCTGTAGTCGTGTTAGACCACGGATCCATAGAATTTGTCCTGCGCGCGGCTTTTTATCCGAGTCAGGGTCGAATTTCTCATCTCCTAGATTGATCGCACTGATATCATCCGGCTGGCCGCGGCCCCATCTGTTTTTAAAAAACATGAAACCAATTCTTCATCACTCGATCCCTGTTATACACATGGTCTATAATCAAAGTACGTTTTTTTTTTTTAAGAGAAAGATTTTGATTTTTTTTTTTTTTTTTTTTTTTTTAAGATTTGGCTGACTGATGACGCGTAGAGCCGGCTCCTCGACGCACTGCACCAAAAATTTTCACAATTCTACGATCTTTCCCCTCGCTCCTTAGCTTGGATACCTAACCACGTTATTTCTTTAACGGTGTCGATGATGCTGGCTAATTTAAATTCTTTCTTTTTTAGTGATAGATAATCGACTGACAGTGGCACAACGGTGATCAGAAGTGGCTGAGAAAGGAAAGCAAACGAACAGAGAGACATATAGGCTGTTTCAGAGTTGCTAGACATATAATAGATATCCAAGTTTCAATATGAATATAAGTTTTTTTCTGATTTAAAAATAAATTTACTGTGAACATTCATTTTTTTACGTTGCTCTATTATATGTCTTCATTCATATACTTATTTATATATTCTATTACATTATATGCATATTTTTTTCTTCTAATGAATTTTGCTTTCAGTAAGTAATGTGTATTATTGAAAAGTTTTTTTGAAGAGACTTGCAACTACGAAACAGCCAGTAATATATGCACACATACAAGAAAAATGTTGCGACGTGTAAAAGAATGAGCCAACGAACGAGGGGATGCAATGTGAGGTGCAATGCGGACAAAGTGAGCGATAAATGCGGCTTTCTTGATGAAGAACGATCGTATGTATGGATGTGATGTATCTATGTAGCATGTGATGTGCATGATGACAAAAGAGATACTTTTGAGCTTGTTAGGAAAAGGGCGACAGCGATAAATATAATTGACAAAAAAAGAAAAAAAAAGTGAAAAAAAATAAATACAATGATAATGAGAGGGAGGATCGAAATATTTTGAGGAATGGTGCCCACATGATCTGGTAAATTTTAAGATTAAATGTGAGATCTTGGTATTTGATTTTTTTTTCTGAACATATTCCTCTTTTTCTCTTTTGTTTTTTTTTTTTTTTTTGGTTCATTTTTTTTTTTTTCATTCAGAAACGAGTTTAAATGGCGTATATGTACAATTTCTGGTTTCCTCTGTTACATGTGCTGTTAATTCATCCAGGGAGATGCAAGATCTCCGTTACCTGTACAGGAGGGATAATTTTTCAAGTAAAGCTCAAGAAAAATCCGCAACTACTTCTCTATATATCCTACAACAAATGGCTCAGTAAAAGCTTCAACAAAGCGCGAATGCAGAAGATTAATATTAAAAGATGTGAGAATAGAACCCCATATTATTATATGCATATATTTCATTACTTCATTTTCCATAATTGCAACACGTGCTTATATATTGCGGATCAGGACAACCACACAGAAGCATCCCATTATACATATATGTATATACCCTATATTGATAATCATTTCTTTTATTTAATTTATGTTTATGTTATTTTTTTCAATGTTTCTTTTCTTCTATTTTGCCTTTTTATCATTGTTAGTACGCTCAACGCGAGAGCAGCGAAAATTGTTAGTCCCAATTCGCAAGGTATTTTCGTATCCTAACCTCATCTTGCGAATTGGGAGATGACCTAAGCGGACAGAGAGAAATAAATGCAGAGAATGAAAAAAATCGGTTTGAAAAGAAGAAAGTTCGGCTCTGTGCGTGTGATGAATAGAAATGGGGATCGAGAAAGAACAAGAACCAGAGATGGGAAGAGACAAACAAGAAGGAGAGAAATATATATAAGATGTATAGACATAAAAACAGATAGAGAAACAGAAAAAAAGAGAGAAAGACAGAGATAAATAGTTAAAAGTTACAAGTTATTGAAAGAACATAGTCGAAACAGGTCCGGCGAGAGAATAGAGTGATTACAGATAAAGCGCTAAGCGCAAAAATATCACTTATTATAATAATAACTCTAATTATTCCGAATTTTCAGCTTTGAACTTCGGAATCAAAAGTTTATAAACTTGAACTCAGTTCAAACACGCTACTGAGATCCCTTGCACCACAAACAAAAACGCAAATATATTACAATATATGTGTGATATATTGTTAATGACGAGCATAGTGAATCGTCAAAACGCTGTTTTCATTAGTTACTCTTTCACACAAACAAGTACGTAGACGTCAGAGAAGGATCTTCAGTCATGCAATGACTAATATTGAAGTTTAAGTTTTTTAAAACAAAATACGAGTAACAGTTTACTATCCACCAAGCAAACTAATACTCATTTTTTCCAATATAAACTCTACGTACTACAGTATCTAAATAAATAAATACATGCTTAACAAATTTCCAAAATTTTACTTCCATAATAATATTAATATTCCAGATAATGATATTTTTAAATATCTTTTTGAATTTTTTATGATACTTTATAACATTCTCATATTCATTTCTTCCATTAATTGTGAGTTCAAAATATTTTAAATAAAGACTTGTCTATACTGACAAACATTGTCCTCAAACAATGTACATTATTTGTCAAAACATGTACATTATTTGTCAGCAGTCAAGGAATATTGTTGGATCATGCACACAGATCATATACAGAAAGTGTCGTGTGTTCACATTTAGTTTATCAGTTGAAATATAGACCAATAGTTAATCGTGAGTTGTCCCAGGATATATTTTATCTTCTATTATCTACAGATTGTCGAAAAATAATTATTTGTCAGTATAGATTAACCCTTTTATTTGTTCTCTGTAGAATAATTTTTAACTTCTTCTTATACCTATAATTCAAAAATATATACAATCTATATTCAGATACTGTGGTACTTTCTTATTCAATTTTCTATCTTCGAACATTCAAAGTTTCTTTCTCAGAAGAAACTTGGAACATTTTATCACTTGGCCAGCATTAACGTAAAATTAGAAGAAGAGGGGAGCGAGGGAACAATTGAGCACGCGCGTTTCATTCTTGTCCAATGTATTCAATTCAAATCACAGTGTTCATCATATCATTATTTAAATTGGATTCCTTTCAATATCCGAGCATCTAAGGAGCATGCTACGTAAAGCGGTATACTAATATGGAGTGAAAGACATATGACGAGCAAAAGCAATAGAAAAAGGAATTATAATAAAAGCGAAAACATAAACCAATAGAAGCGCTACGATATATCATATACAGCTATCAATAATAATAATTAATATGAGTTCCACGATGCATATCTCCCTTCTATTACACCTTTACACGATACCAATACTAATGATACTTATCTTGGTAGTGTCTTTTTCACTATAGATGTTGCTACACTTATATTTCATAAATTATATGCAAATATACGTATAATAATGACGGATGTTCGTTGTATAACAGAAAATATTGTCCTAATAATATATGTACAAAAATATTTGAATATTTTTCTATATTAATATTGAGAAATATGCGCATAATTATGTAAAAATAGAAATTAATTAATTCCTATAATTAATATCGAAGATATAATATTTGAGAAGGGGAAATTTTTCATAAATATTATATTTCATAAATGTAATTTTCAAGAATTGCATATAAAATTAATACAATATTTTTTATACAACTATTATCCATTGTCAATTTTCCAATAAGACATTTTATATTCGTACACAATAGATAAACGCAGAAGAATCGTATTTAATTATTAAACACTTTTTAGATATATATAAATATAAATATATATAATAAATCTTCCTCGATAAACAATTCGATTGAGATAAAGAGGTTCATGCAAAGGCGATTGTCGTGTATTAGGAAGATCTCGATAAAAGCTCGTAGAAGCTGCATATAATAACCCGTTAGAATTCAAATTATAATTGTGCTTTCAATTTTTAAAATTAATTAATTTATAAACAAGACACACGTTAATGCGTGCTTGTTAAATTCATTCTTAAAGCTTCAAAAGTTTTCATATTGTTATTAATTAAGAAATTTACTTCTGTATAATGTAACGCGTTCCTGTTGCGTCACACAATGCAAGAAAGTAAGAAAAAATCTTCACTTCTTCCCATTTTACATTCTCTTAATTTAATTAATAATATGATTGATTTAATTCATAGGTCCTAGATGCTTTTTAAAGTGATTGCTATATATATTGATTTTCAATTTATTCTCTTTGACTTTCAGATAAAAAAAAATTAGAAAAAAAGATAATAAAGAAAATTATACGATAAAAACGGAAGAGAAATCGAAAAGAATACGTAATAAAAAAATATCATTCTAAAATATTTTGCTTGAGAACGCAACATGGGCGAAACCATTATTTTTTATCTAAATTAGGCCAAAGGCTGCGCCCGCTAAACTGAACAGAAGTATCTCTTATCATCTAGACACTAAAGAAAATGGTAATCTTTTTACGTGAATATGTTTATAACTTACGAAAGGATTTTAGGAATCTTGCGCGTAGGAATAGTTGTAATTACTTGGCCCCACAATAGAGTACCGACTCCGAAGAATAGGCACCACATCCATTGTTCTAATGTGAGAGCTTTCGTGCTGAACGCCATTTTACCATATTGTATGATAACTACCTAGAAAACAGACGTAGGATTTTATTAAAAGGATACAAGAAATAATAATTGCGATATCACCCAAATGTAAAGCGACTTCTCTTGCATCCGTTTCTGTTTAGCTGGAATCTTTATTAATTTATTATTTAATTAGATAGAAGAAAAAAGTAATATTCTATCTAAAAGATAATTGTTAGATAGCTAAAAACAAGTATTAATAAATTCTTCTATAATAGATTCAAAATCTACATTATACTATGCTAGATTTCACTATAGATTTATCAAAATAATATTTAAGATTTCTAATATTCTACAATATTAATTTCTATTCCTAATTTCATATATAACGAAGAGAATGAGGACAAATACAAATACAATATCATCAAATACATAATCATAGTTTTAATGATAATCTTAATAGTATTGTTATAATTATTAGATAATTCCTTCGTATCATCCAAAGATTACTTTTTTTTTTATATTATATATATACACACACACACACACAATTATCTTAACATCGACCTTTATTCGAAATGATGAGTTATCAGATCATAAGTACCGATATGATATTATCGATCGATATTATCTTTAAGTGAAAAAATCATTCTGTAAGATAATTTACCTGCGATAGACATGTCATGATCCAGATAGTGTAAAAGATGGGATTGGTGAATATTCCTTGGAAGACATTACGCTGACCATGGATTTTTCTAGCGTTAAATTCGTTGAAAAGTGTCATCATGACGAATGTATTAAAGATAATAGTAAAGTGTTGCGTTGGACCGCCGCCAGCCTGCGCAACTCCTCGGCCTGTTTCGATGTCGAGCATCTTATCACCTATTAAACATATTTCTCCATTGAAAGAATGTAACCGTTTCGTTCATCTTAAAATCCAAAAAAAGAAATTACTTATATAAATTCATTTAAAGTATTAATTTGATATTGATTTGAACTATTTTTTTTTTTTTCTATTAATATTATATTGTTACTCGTTAATATTGAATTGTTCGAAAAGAATAATAAACTTATTATTTAATATCCTTTGGATTCAAGATGATACAGAAAAAGTATAAAGATAAAACGGTAAAAAACAGTAATATTTACCAACGAAAAGAAGCATAAAAATTACAGTCAACTGATAGATAGCTTGGCCAAGAATATTCTTCATCATTGTCCTGGAAATGAGCGGTTTCGTGCGACCATAGGGTTTACGAAGAAGAAGATCAGGCGTAGGCATTTCGGTGGCCAATGCAAGAGATGCTAATGTGTCCATGATTAAGTTCACCCACAACATCTGCACCGCTTTAAGAGGGGAATCTTGCACGGCACATGCCCCGATAAAAGCAACTATAACAGCGACGATATTGACGGTCAATTGAAACTGCAAGAACTTTGCTATACTATCGTAGACGTTTCTACCCCACATAACTGCCTTCACGATCGACGAAAAATTATCATCCGTTAAGATGATATCGGAAGCTTCCTTGGCGACGTCGGTGCCAGCGATACCCATGGCAAAACCGACATCAGCCTTTTTCAAAGCGGGGCCGTCGTTCGTTCCATCACCAGTTACAGCAACAACTTCGCGACTCACGCTCGCTTTGCTATCGATTATGCCTTTTACGAGTGTATACTTGTCTGTAGGTGACGATCTAGCCAACACCCTTAACCTCGGCCACACTTTGTCCAACAAATGTTGTTGTACTTCGCCATTGCTATCGCGAATCCTCCTATTGAACTCTTTGCCTTCGAGGATCAGGAAATCTTCGTTTGGTTTCAAAATTCCACATTTCAAAGCAATGGAACGCGCAGTATTTATATTGTCTCCAGTCACCATTCGCACAGTGATGCCTGCTTTTTGACACTTTCTGATCGCTTCCGGCACCTCAGGCCGTACCGGATCCTCGATACCCACAATGCACAAACACGTGAGATTGTTCACGACATTTTCCTCGTCATCCCAATTCGGCTCGTTGTCGATATGAACCTGATTAATTTCTGCCTTTCCAGGAACGAAATCGCGATACGCGATGCAGATAG
Organism: Apis laboriosa; assembly: GCF_014066325.1. Taxonomy (NCBI): domain Eukaryota; kingdom Metazoa; phylum Arthropoda; class Insecta; order Hymenoptera; family Apidae; genus Apis; species Apis laboriosa. Next base: position 190,572 of record NW_025223501.1, read on the forward strand.
TACGGAGACCGTCACACGCCATCGGCTCGATCACGTTCTTTACCAGACGCTCTTGCATCTCTTTGGTAAATTTTTCCAAATGACCTTCACGACCATATATAAAGGCACATCTGGAACAATGAAAAAAAATCAAAATCAAAGAAACGTTAAAAGAATATCGAAACAAATGACGATTGACAAGAATTTTAATTTAAAATCTGATTTTATGAATCATTGTGCGTGTACAAAATAACTCGCATCTTAATTGAAATATCTTATTCATAACGTTATCATGAATATAAATGAGAAAGAATCTGGAACGAATAAACGATTAAAAATTTAAAAAGAAATAAACGCACTTCTTCATGATGATCTCGGAAGCGCCCTTGGTAAAGAGCCTGTATCCACCACCTTTCCTCGGGATGGCGGTGGACATGCTCTTCCTAACGCTATTGAACGTGTACACCCGCGTGAAAGTTTCCTCAGGTTGATCGTCTCGTATCGTCTGATAGTTCATGCCCAGGGCTATTACAAATCCAAGTAAGGCACATTCGGTTTTATTGCCGACTTGAAGCGGCAAATCTGTAGGTTCCTGCGCAGGCATTATTCTGGATGTGTACGCCGAATTAATAGAAATAGCTTGAACCATTAAGTTTCCGACATGCGACGGGATATCCGAAAACTGCGGGGTTATTTTACTCATCTTTTCGCATATGTACGATTGAACAACGGTCATTCGGTTGGTTGTCAGGGTACCAGTCTTGTCCGAACAGATTGCCGTCGCGTTACCCATCGTTTCACAAGCATCCAAATGACGCACCAAGTTGTTGTCTTTCATCATTTTCTATAAATATAAAATTATACAAATTCTTCGATTATCAACAGTTTTCTTTCGTACGATTTCAAGGATAAATAAAATATATACGATCTGAAAAGTTAGTTGTTTCTTTTTAGCATAAAAAGAAACAAAGAAAAAATTTAATTTAAGGTAAAAAAAAAAAAAAAATTTCCAGAATACTCAAGTGCATGTTTTTGATCGATTGATGTTATATCATCTCGTTCGTACAAAGCTAGATATCGATATTTTTATCAAATGCTTTTCAAATTATATTTGAATAATTTAATTTTAAAAGAATAAATTTAATAAATAGTCACCTTAACGGAATAAGCAAGGGAGAGGGTAACAGCTAGAGGAAGACCTTCGGGAACGGCAACTACAAGTACCGTTACACCAATGATCAAATGCCGCACCAAATCACCAGCGTATGTATTTTTCCAACTTTTCCCCTCCACGTAAAATGTGGTAACGCAGAACTGAATGACTAGAATGACAACGGTAAGCACTGCTATGGTCGAGCCGGCGTAACCGATTTGTATGGCGAGTTTAGTTAGCTTGGCTTGTAAAACACTCTTCTCTTTTTTTCCTTCAGGTGCGTGGCTAACTGCATGGTGGTTCTCCGCAGGTTCAGGCTTGGCTGCGCTCACATGGCTGTTCCCAGTTATTTCTTCATCTGTTTCATTAATAACATACACATTCGTATTAAATTTCTTTATAAATATTGTTTGAAGCTCGATTCCCTTTTTATCTTTTTTCTTTTTATTTATATCCGTTAATTAACTTTTATATATCGCGTTTTTTTTTTACATGAATTCAGTACTTATTCGCCATATGCTCGATTTTTTTTCACGGATATATATATATATATATATATATATATATAAAATCATTTCCATCCTTGAATCTAGTGAAAACACTATCTCATATAAATTTCTCATACAAATTTCAAAACGAACAATCTCGATATTTTTTCGTTTTTCATTAGCTGTTTCTATATTCATTGTTGTTTAGAAAAATGAAATAAAATAAGAATTTCATGTCTTCAGCTCATGATCGATTTCAAACTGAGCTTATTATGAATAAGTACCCAACAAAACGTTAATATCTGATAGGATTCATATTAGAACTCTACTATAACTCGAATTCTTAATAGTACTCTTACTACCGTATATTTAAATATACGAAATATTCGAATTTTGGTTTGAAATTATAGCTATTCAATTTGCATCTATTCAAATCTGAATATCCGAACAATAGTAAGAGCCTTAGTTATAAAACTATATGATTTAAAGATAATATTTCAAAAATAGGAAAATTAGAAAAACATGGATTATTTGATTTTTAATCCTAATATATATACTAATTTCATTGAGATGTAGAAGAATCAGGCAAATAATGGAATCGAGTTTCCTTATAATACATTTACAACTACATATATTGCATTTACATATTTTTCAACTAATATTAAGATATTAAACGATACTGGTGACTAGTATTAGTAATCAGTATCTATTGAAGAAAGGGAAGAAGAAATGTAGACATAATAATATAAGCCGGTAATAAAGAGAGATAATCATACGAGTTAATCGAAAGGCATAACATGTTATACGTTAAGAAACATAGACACGTAAAATAATTATAAAGTGTATAAAATAGAGAAGGGGGGGGAAAGAGAGGGAGAGAGAGAGGGAGAGGGAGAGGGAGAGGGAGGGAGAGGGAGGGAGGGGGAGAGAGAGAGAGAGAGAGAGAGAGAGAGAGAGAGAGAGAGAGAGAGAGAGAGAGCATTACAAAAAAATAATAATCAGAAGCTATACAAAAGTGTATAGTAGCGATTAGGATTCTTCTTTAAATATGCAAAATCCATTGCTATTTGAAAGCATTCACAGAATCAAACGTAACAGAAGGTACAGAGAAGCACGGATGAGATACGATTCTACTTTTTCATGTTTTTTTTTTTTTTTTTTCTCATTCACGTTATACGAGAGCATACTAAGAAGACGAAATAGAACGAAAATGAAAAAAAAAATATAGATCGATTTTTAAGAAACATAAGACAGTCTTCGTGTTGCATATACATATATATGTATACAGGGTAAGTCACATAAGATGTTATAACTTGTTTTCTCTAAAATCACTACATATATCGATATAATTGTTATTTTTAATTACGTGATTTTTAGGATTTAAGCTGAAACAAATTTTTTACTGATTTATTCTTTAGATTTGAAAAATTTCATACTCTAAATAGGGGAAAAAAATAAATCCTACATAAATTAATAATATATATATTAATAACGTATGGTTTGAGAATTATTTTATATTAAATGTCCAAAATATTGTCTATATTCAATTGCAAAAATATATATATTCATTTTTATAACAATCTAAATCCAAATTTGCATAATTATTATTTTCTTCTTAAAAAATTCATATAAATAATAATCGAAAATAATACAAATAGTATTAAAAAAAGAAAAATAAAATATTATTTCAGAGAGGGGAATAATTATTTGAATTTTTTCAAAACTATTTACATTATTAAATGATTAACTCTTATGAACTTTCTAATTGATATATAAATAAATAAATAAATTATCTCAATATCTATAATATTTTTAAATTTTAGAGAAGACAACTTGATAACACATGTGAGTCGCACTATATAGGATATCTCTCTATGAAAATTTATTCTACATGGAAAGATAAATCAAAAAAAGGAATAATGTTTTTTCATCTGATACTTCGTTTTCGAGAAAATCGAGTTTAAAAATTTATATAAATGTACATAAATTTTGTCAATTTTTGATGACATATAAGTAAATTATTGAAAAAAGATTATTCTACATATGAAAATAAATACAAATATAGTAAAAAATACAGAATAAAAATTTTTATTTAAAGATTACTTTTCAAGAAAATCTAATTTGAAACTATTTTTAATCTCGATTTTATATATATATATATATATATATATATATATAAAAGAACGAGGACTCAAACGACAAAATGTTATTCTAAATTTTTTACTTATTTTCACATGTAGAATAATCTCTTACCGATAATTGACTCGTATCCAATTGTAAATTTTCAAACTTGATTTATTCGAAGATGAAGCCTTAAACGACTTAAAATTTATAGTCTTTTCTTTCGACTCATTTTTGCATGTAGAATCACCTTCTGCTCGCTTATACCACCTATCCTAAAACATTCTGCATATGCATATACAGTATGTATGTATATGTATAATGCAATAAACAGAATAGACAAAGTGATATAAAGGACAAGAATTTAAAATCAAAAATTCTCCTATACATTTTTGATTATAATTTGAAATTTTTTTGTGTCATGTGCACTTTCTAGAAAAATAAAAGGCAATCTATAAAGAAAAAAGAAAGGAAAGAAAGAAAAACAAGTGAATTAAAATTTAAAAAAAAAAAGAGGAAAAAAAATACGCGCGCGTGCTCGTTTAATATATACGTAAATATTGAAGATTAAAATAATGAACAGTAATGATTTATGATAATACTTTATTCACCTGTTAATGACTTCTTCTTCCGCTGCTTCTTAGCCTCTAGATAAAAAAACGCATGCAAAACAAAATTGATTAGCAATCTATCTAAAAATGTAATATGCCAGTTATGCCATATTTGTAAATTCTCTTACATTCTTAATCTCTCAATTTCTATCTGTGTATTCTATCCTCATATATCCTAACGAAATACTTATTATAAATAAACAGCATTTATTTCAAACAGAAGATTTATTTCTCTCTTATAAATACTAATCCATATTTTGTTGTATTTGTTGTTAATCATTTATAAAAATATGTTATATAAAATTCAAAGAATTTCCCAAATTGTGCAACATACATACACAACAGCGTAAATCATAAAAAAGTATTGGATTTAAATCTATTTAATCCCTTATAAATAGCAATAAGATCGATTCTTGCTATTATATTTAAAAATTAAAATTGTTTATGTTTCTAATTTTTAATATTAATTATTATATAGAAATTATTTTATATTGAATATTATATAGAAATATAGCATCTAATAATATATAAAAATAAGAAATGATTTTTCGTTTTTAAGAAAGTTGATCATAAAAATTCAAGTATGTACTATTTGACAATTATTTATATTTTGTACAATGAAAAAAATAATTACAATAATTGTTTGGTCAATTATTAAAATTATTTATTATTAAAAATTTTTATTTCATATCTTTCGTATTGTAATAATAAGTCGTTATTTATAATAATTATTATTATACTTTATGAGATGAGACGATCAAATAAATGTCTTTGTCACGAATTTTTCAAATCAATTTTCTCAAAAATGAAGTCTCTTATCGACAAATTATAATTTATATTTTCGATCCATCTTTTCATAAAATTACCTTCCTATCATCCAAATTACTCGTTTCATTTCATTTATTTCATATTCTGTAAAAATTATTCGTAATGATTTATGAAATGAATACATTGATTCATAGTAAGAATTGATTTAAATATAATAATGATAAAAAATATGTTTAACTCATTCAATAGAAAACTTTCATAAATAGACAGACATAAAATAGAGATACTAACATTTACAATTAAATGTAGACTAATTTAAATATTTCAAAAAAAAAGCATGATATGATAAGCTAAGATAATATAATAGTTTCAATTAGCATACAATAATGGTAACTAATAAATTATAATATTTATAATGTTTAATTTATAAAAATTTTACTTACTACTTAAATTATTTATTTTATACTGAACTATATAAGAACTTTCTTGTTTAATAATTGTAAATAAATTCTTTTAATATAATAACAATAAAGCTATAAACATATTTGAAAAAAAAGAAAAAGAAAGAAAGAAAAAGAAATTGGCAAATGATTTAGAAAATTGTTTAAAATACTGCAAATGCATGCCAAGGAAAATAAAAATATCATAAGTAATTGGAAAATTAAATTCACAATAAAATATTTTCACATCAATCCAAAATAAACTCCATGCGTCTACGTTTCTTTTACGTATTTTGTGCCATGCGCTTTATAACACCCGCTACTACTTTTGTAAAACAATTATTAGTTAAATCTCTTTCATCTAGACTAAAATTTCTAGCATTTTCTATAAGACAGAAGTAACGAGCTTCAATTAATTTTTTAAAATACTATAGTGACTATAGTGACACAAATAAACTTGGTATATTATCATTTTGAAAACAAAATTATTCTTATTATTTCCTTTCTTTCTTTCTTATAACTAAAATAATAATTATATTAAATTTGTTTTTTTAAAGTTCTGTTTTCAAAATGATAATTTTAAAATTTATGTCATCCCAAAATATTCAAATCTAATCAAATAGATTTACATTGATTGTTTTACACTGAAGTCGAATTTACATACCTTTCTTCATTTTCTTGATTTCTTGTTCTTGTTGATCAACAGCAGCACCCAACAAAGTAAAGATAATACCAGCCTGCGAATTAACACCTACTGCAGTAACTAACATTTTTCCAGAACCCTCCATCACATGTGTACCTTTTGAAACATAAATCATTGTAATCGCCATTCTAATATTAATAGTAATTAATTATTAATGTTCGATCTATTAAACAGAACCCTCACCTGAGAGTACCATGGGATCAAACGATTCTCCTTTTTTAACATGGTCTGACTCTCCGGTTAAACTGGACTCATCCACTTTGAGATCGTTGCTTTGTATAAGGATACCATCTGCTGGTAGCAGGTCTCCATATTTTATCTGAATTATAGATAGATTCCAATTTAAAGAAGACCTTTATATTTTTGGTGAAATAATATTCATTATCGATGAATATAATTTATTAATTAATTTATTAATATAATTTACAAATTCTCATACATGAAGATAAATTCACGAGATATAGTCAAATTTAAAAATATACAAATATATCTATATTAAATTGATTTTATAATGATTCAAATATGGATTTTTTGAGTTAACCAGAGAATCGTAAATCATAAATATTTGATTTATTGAACATCGTTTAATTTTAAATATTAGTTTTTGCTAATATAAAATTTAAATATACCTGACATATATCACCAACAACAATATCAGCTACAGAAATCTGTTTGACTTCTCCTTGTCTAATGACAGAAAATTTATGTTCCCCCTCTATACGACTTTGGAGGCCCCTAAATTGTTTTTCCTTAGAGTAATCATTGGAAGCTGTTACTATTACCACCAAGATCACAGAAATAAATATAGCAGCTCCTTCTATCCAACCATATTTTGCTTCATCTTCATCTATTAAAGCTGAAAAAGTTTAAAAAAATTTTTGTTTTATTTTCTCTATATTTAATATAGTTATTAAATTATTATCTAATATTATATATAATAAAAAATAATAATTAAAAAGATTTTGAAATATATGCTTACGTTTTTCTTCATCATCTGCTGGGTGATAAAAGCTAAGACCTAATGAAACCAATGCTGCTACTTCCAAGATAATTAATGTAACATCTTGAAGAGCTTCCCACACTAATTGTAGAAATGTTTTTGGTGGTTTTGGAGGTATTAGGTTGGAACCAAATGTATCTCGTCTATGTTGAATATCAGCTGCTGATCCACTGAGACCTATAACAAAAGTTTATATATAAATATTTTAATCAAATACTTCTGAATATTAAAAAATTTTAAAAAACTTACCTTCACTAGGTGAAGTGTATAATTTTTTACAAATCTCCTGCACACCACCATAGCTATTGACTTTAGTGACACCTTCACGTCCTCGGAGCTCCATGAGCTCACGAAGTTGCTTAAGACTGATACCATATTGGGTCGGTCTGCCATCTATTGTTGCCATTTTGTTTTTTCCACCGACGTTGGCTTAAGCCAACTTTACTATACTTCTTCACGCTAGCAACTCGTATTATTTTTTGGTGTCACTGACACCACTGGTCTCCAGGAAATTGGAGGACCAATAGCTACAACAAAGAAATGAACTATCTTGAAATTTTATTCCACTGTAAATTTTTTTATATCTTTAATTGTCATTTTTAAATTGGAATTGGATTGAATTTTATTATTTTGTTATATAAAGATTGATAAAAAAAAAACAAATTAACATATAATTAACATATAATAATATATGAGTTATAATTATTTATAGAGATGTATTATGTCATATTATGTATTATCATAATTATATTAGTATGCATTTTAAAAAATTATTTAATTTTAAAAAAATTAAATTGAAAAAGCTAATATTATACTATCATTAGTATGTAAAAGATCTATATATAGAATATAAAAAATCTATGATTTGTACAAATAATAATTAACAAAACTTCATGAAAAAATTATCCATACATGATAATAATTTTAATTATAAATAATTAATATAACTAAAAAAAAATTTTTGAAATATATACATACAATAATGCAATATTTTATATACAATATTTTGCACAATTTTGATGTCAAAAAGATGCTTAAAAAAAATAATTCTTTTAGCTTTTAACTTGAAAATCATATAATATTAGAAATATGATATTAGATATATGATATTAGAAAATTTCTGAAAAGTTGTATAGGAAATTGAAATCAATGAATTTAAACATTATCGATTGATACGTATTAAAATTGAAAAAAACAACTCATCTGATAGAATAATAATAAAGTATATAATTAAAAAGAAGTGAAAATTTATGATAAATGATCTTATCTGGACTGTCATCGAATGCCGACATAGTTTTGAGGTTATGTACCTCAACAAATGAATCATTACTTAGAGATGATAGACGACAATAAAAGTGCTAGACATTCTCTTCCGAAATGATGTCACAATGAAGAAACAGTGTAACGGGACAGACCAATTGAACGAACATTGACGATATAGTCTGTCTAAAAATAACACCGATCACGGAAAAGAAACAGCGATGACAGAGACATAAGGAGAAACACAGAAAGAGAGAACACCCCGTTTACCTTCTGGTGACAGTTTATGTGTTGATGCCGAGAACGGATTACAAATTGGCATACAAACCAACCTCCCTTTATTGATACGGACCACGAAGCTTCATTCTTTCCTGTCAATCTCTAACGTGCAAAACCTTGAATCGCACCACACCACTCTAGGCAGCGAATTTGCTCACCACGGAAAGGCGTGTTAAGTGAAATAAGCCATTAGCAATATAGTAATCGATTCGTGTTGCCCTCTAGTTACTCGTACACGTACTGCGCAAAGTTTCACTATTTTCTTTCGGTTTCACTTGCGATTCGATGCTAGATAAATCAATGTTACAAAAAAAAATTAACATTATTATAAATTGTAATTATAAAATTTAATGAAACTTAATTTATAAAACAAATGTATGTATCTTTAAAATATTATCTTTAAAATTTAAATAGAAAAATTTTTCTATGGATCAGCTATTTTCAAAAAGAATATTAAATATTTGTAATTGTCTAAAAATGTTTAAATCTTTATTCAAATTTTTTAATAAATAATCTAATAAAAAATTACTTTATAATATATAATTAATCTCTGTAAGATGATTGTCTCGTCGATGCAAACACTCACGATGTTTCACAATATGTAATTTACGATATCATGAAACGTATGAAGCGGAATTCAACAATAAAATCGACACATCATATAGCGAATCTCGCGATTAACTGAACGTTTTCTACGTTTTTCATTTGAAAGTTCAACTTGATTCATTCATCGTGTTTTTACGTAATTTTTACTCACAATACTATTTTCATCCTATTACAAATGGACTTCTAAATAACTATTAATTATTGCAATCTTAAATTTCTATTAATAACTAGTGTGCAACATCATGAAAAAATGAGAATTTGCGGTGATTTAAGGCATTTTAACAATATCTATAAAAAATGCTTAATTAATTAATCTCATGACAAAATGATAGAAAATTTGTCTAAAAAAAAAAATAATGATTTCATATATTTTTGCATGTATAAGATTATATAATTATAAATTTTATAAATATTATAAAAATATTATCGAATAATATAAAACCAATACTCCAAGAAGAAGCAAAATTGCCTCAATATTTTATTCGAAATAAAGCACATTTTATCATTTTTCCACACATTTTATCATGTTTCAATACTCTATCCCAATAACCTTTCGTGTTTAAAAAGCATCATTTAACTAAGAGGAATTGTTTTAAGCAATCAAAGTCCATTTCCTTGACCGCGTGGAGGAAAGAGATATTTTCTCTATGCTCTATATTTCGAGAGTATATGTCGATATTGTTGATTGAGCTGAAGAGCCATAGTCGATACGGGACAAACAGAGCGGCAAAGCAATAGAAGAAGAGGGAATTAATAAACTAAAGAGAGAAGAGAAATGGTTCTTTTACCATCCAATTTCAACTATTTTCGTATTTTCACGTGGATTCTATTATTGCTTCTATTGTTTAAATTTATTTGAACTTTTCGATAGAAAAAGACGGAAAATTTACGGCGACAAAAAATTCTTATTATTAAATATTTAAATATTTAAGCATTGAATAGAAGAATTGTCATATTATTTTTAAACACGTTTTGATTCATATTAATTATATGATTTTGTAATAATTTTTCAAAAATCTTTAATAAAGTTAATCTATAAGACCTATTTTCAACTTCTCGATTTATATATATATATATATATATATATATATGGATTATGTTTTTCCGTTTGCCAGTTATAACTAGTAATTTTCTAAGCGATAAAATCTCTCTCTACTTATAACTAAATGTAATTCAAAAATACAGAAAAATCGAGTAATCTTATTTTCTTTTTTCTCTTAGGTTATATATATCTAGATTTAATGCATGAGGAGTTGTTGACCAGAAAAGGGCTTCCTTAATTAGAAGCTGATGGGAAGACTAACTACTGCCATATTAAGCGTAAAAGTGATAAACTATTCTTATTTTTATACAATATCTGTTTAGATTTTATTTCACATTTTATTTCTATTGAGATGAGAAACCAATCTTCATATAATAAAATACCATCACTATCTTCAATATTGAATAATAAATATAGTGCCATAAAAAATTGAGACATTGTATATATTTTTTCTACTATAATATACTTTTTTATAGAAATTTCTCATGTAATATATATCAATAATTAATAAACGTTAACGTTAACTGCAATTGATTCATCAATAATCAACTGAGGAAATCAACAATAATCTCTAGGCCTCTAATTATAATGCTTTGTGAAATCAGTTTTTATTGAATCGAATAAAACAACATTATTTTGATGCAAATTTCTTACACGAATAACTCATATATTTAATATTTACATATTCAAATTACGAATTATAATATTATTCTGAACAATACACAATTTCTTATATATTTTATTTCTAGAACTCTTATAGAATTCATCATATCTGCATTTTAAGAAATCAGAATCATAACCTTATATTCAATTATTTTATTGCAATTATTGCAATAAGTAATCAGTATATTGTAATGAATAATAAGTAGTGACTAGTTAGTTATTATAATGTAGTCATTTATTGTAAATATTAACTATACTTTTATTAATATTAAGTTAATATTTAATTAATATTAAGTAATATAATATTTATGGTATAATAATAAATAGATATCTATTTCTGTGACTATATATCGATGGAATTAAATAGTTAAATAATAAAAGAACTCTACTATAGTTTCATCAATATATTTTGATAATAAATCGAACAAATATCTTTTTTTAAACAATTCTACCATCTTATAAACAATTCAAAGTAAAAAAAGAATTTCTGAAGATAATCAGAAGAAAATTAAAGTATATAATGCAAGACTCCACTCAAATATATGATTTAAATGTATATTCGAAATATTTGATTATTCAAGATATTTGAACTATATAGTATGAGTTCTAATGTTTGTTTCGATTAATTTAACAATATAAAAACTTTTATAACAGTAGTTTATCCTAGAAGAAATTTAAAAAAAAATTACTTTAATTAAAAAGTAGAAATAGAAAATCATTGAAAATTGATTTGTTTAATAATTTATTGAGATAAATTATAGTTTGATATAAGTTAATTCAATAAAAAAGTTCAAATAAAAAAAGAAAAAATTTAATTTTCTTATTTCCAATTTTTATTTGATTCACTATAAAAAACTCATTGTTTAATTTACGTCATGATTTTGAAGATAACGTTTCTTTCAATAAAAAAGAAGAATCGCTTCTACTAATTAAACTAAAATTTATCAAATAATTAATTAACACAAGATTTAAATGATATTTCAATATTGCTTATCATATTATAAAATTATGTTAATGACAGATAAAATATACTTGATTGAAATCTAATATATGGATATATATCAATAATATTATCTAATACATTTACCAATTCAAACAAAACCGATTTCATACATGATGAAAATTTATATATCACGATTAACAATTATTTTAAATAAAAATACTACTATTATATTATATTCATTTTTATTAAATAATCTAATTAGAAAATATTGATAAAAGAATCAAATAAAATAGATTTAAGATAGATTCAAGTTCTATAGCATAGAAATTAAATAAGATGACCTTAGTTAGAACGATGAGTGACAATTAAACCGCAGAATATTTCGATCGAGATTTATAGCATATAAGCATTTGTGTGCATTTGTATATTCATATGCTGTTACTTATACCGGATTGCTTGTGCGCGACCATAGAAATCATTGAGTATCATAGAAATCATTCACTGTTCTCATTAGTCATTTCTTTTCGGCTGATGAGCTATGTGAGAAATAAAAATAAAAAATAAATCTCTTGTCTGATTTTCATTAAATATTATAGAATTTCTTTCTCATTTTATATTATTCCAATTTTATTCCAATTCTCAATTTTATATTATTCCATGAATTTCAATCAAATTAATATAATAACGAAGTTACAAAATATTATTGATATCAATATTGTTGATTTTTAATAATTACATCGAATTTCATTATTACTTGATAATTACATAATTTTTAATTTATTATTATTATTATTATTATTTTAATTAATCACTAAAGAAATCCATCATTACACATCATATGTTTATAAATTTATTAATAAAAATATCTGTTTCGTTATTATAATATTATATATATATATATATATATAAAATATATATAATATATATAATATATATATATATAAAAAATATTAAAAGTTTTTAATAAAGTCTTACTTACAAAAAAAGCCAAATGCATATTTTTTTCTATACAGCAACGAACTGCACAATATATGCGTACATACATTCACATACTAAACTGAATATTTATAAACCAAGATTAACAGAACGATACTTGAGGATTGTCTAGAAACTTTAACAGAATTGTCTTTTAAAAGAGATTACGTTTCAATTCGTCGGATGAACGAATTTACGAATATGGAAAAAAAATTTATGAACGGTTGTAAGTACTCAAGTGACAATAGAACAATAGTTATAACGAAATGGTGGGGATTGAAAAATGGTGGCATTGGAGTGTGTTCTCGCCAAGCTACCGATAATAAGCTTGACAGATTTTAAGATATTGGTTTAAGCCGCTGTAAACTGAGAGAGTTGATAACGTGCTGAAGTAAAGTATCATACAAATATTTCATGACGCTAATGTGCTCCACGTTGTCGTATCATGACGTCAATCGAGAGTAACGGGTAAAAGGAACGAAAACACATTCAGGATATATTTGAACGTAGACATATGAGGCAATGGGAGGGGAGAAAGGGCGATTACACACGAATGTGCCATCTGCCATAACCAAATTGAACTCGAATTTCGAACTTTCGTGAAGAAACGTGGGAGCGCTACTATCGGTTCGATGGGAGAAAAGTTGGATGATATTTAGGCTTATTAAAAATACAGCAAATTTATCAAAGAATAAGAATTTATTAAGAGAATGAAACGTGAAATATGAAAATAAATCTTTTTTAAGTACAATAGCGTTTCCGTTAGAATGACGCAATAAAAAACGTAATAGTAGAAATTGTACGTAAAAATTAAACATTCAACAAGGTATCAAATATTACAAAGTTATAAAATATTGTTAAATATTGGATTTTTTGTTTATAAAATAGTATGATCAGATAATGACCTAATTATTTTGAATAACAGTGCTTGGACTATGGATCAAAACAGTAATATTCGAGATAATTCAAAATTACATCAATGTAATGGAAATAAAGCAATAAAACTACTAAATAAATACTTATTTGTATTATTATTACATAAGTTTTTTTATAGTTGTATTAATTTTCACAAAAATGTATATGTCAATATGAAAAAATGTAAAAATTCAATTATAATAAATATTTTCAGTAAGAATTCTAAATTTGAAAATATGTTTTAAATAAATTCAAAAGATTACAATTAGAAAAATGATGAATTAAATCTCTTTTATTTATATATAAACTAAAATATATTTCAATTAATAAGACATTAAATAAAAAAATAATCGATTTCAAATAAAGTAATTTTATAAAAATGTATAAAAATCATGATTTATTATGAAACGAGAATAACATGATATATAAATTCCTTATAATGAGCGTCACAATTGAAAATAAAGGATATCTTCATAGAACGCGAATATAGCGAAACATTGTGATATTGCATTGCTAATCAGTATTCGTCACGCTAAACTAACCAACGCCTTCATGGAAACTATGAACAAAGATTGGCACGCTGGTGACCGAGCATTATATATAGATTTCACAACTACTATATTATGCCATCACTATTTATTTATTGATATGAATAAATATTATGCACAATTGTTATAATAGATTACATTATATTATGATCTACACTATTAAATGGAAAAATTGAAAAAGTTATATTAAAAAAATTAATTATAAATATTTTAACGATCATAATGTTTAAATCATAATCATACTTTTAAACTTCATTTTCCTTATAATGGCAATTAAAATTATTTTTTAATAATATTCATAAATATTCAATTTTTTTTATATAGTATTATTATTAGAATTCATATGTAAAAGAATTCTATGTAAAAAGAATCGAAAAAATCTTTTTTATATTTTTTAATTAATTGAAATTGATTAATGCACAGCATTAAAGTGATTTTCCGATATATAAATATATAATATATAATTATTTAAGTGCATATAAAATATTGAATCGTATTGCAGAGATAAGAAAAAAATATATTTGGAAAGAACGTTGGAAAGAATTTAGATTAGAGAAAGACAAAGATATATCAATAAAAAAAACTATAAAAGAATCTGGAAAAAATACCAACAACATTTATGATTTTTAATATATGTAAATACATCGTATTCAATAATAGCATAAATCACACACTACTGAATGTTAACCAAAAAGAATTTCGGTTCGTCGTAAGATTTAATAACTGAATAACAATCATCAATTTTTTACATATATATTATGAATACAAACATTTATACAAAATCATTATATGTTTGAAATATTTCAAAAATGGATTGAAATTTATAAAAAATAAAATTTTATCTTGATTTAAAAAAGTAAATCAAGGATTGTTATTTTACCGATCCAAAAGAGGATCCCAAGCGGTAATAAACACGTTAGTGCAACACTACTACTGAACGAGTTCACTCGCGTGTATCCAGGCATTTTAATCAAATTATTCCGCTCCGATGTTCTCTCAATCCTATTTCAAAGAAACGATCGGAAGTCCGGTATCTACGGCACGAAAGTTTATCGCTTCGTATCCCAACCTCCTCCGGCTCAATGAACGATATCCAGAATCAGTTGATGATTCCGTCCTTTTTTCTATCTCTTTTAATCTCACTGTTGCATCAATTTACTCATCAAACGATGCAATTTCGATTTTATTTCATATTTTTATTCAAAAAAAAAAAAATTGAAAAATTCATGATAAAAACTGATGAGTTATTTATTAGAATACATCATCATGTATTTGGCACGAAGCAAGGAATCGAAGTTATACAATTTTCTACAAAATCACAGGATAGCTATCATTAATATGACAAATGGTACATGTTTAAAAAATAAAAAAAATATGTTTAAAAAAATATTCTTTTCTTAATACAAATTCTTGATATTTAATATAAGTCGAAATGCAAATTTTTTTAATTTTAATTTTTTCTTAATTTTAAATTCAAATTCAAATTCAAATTCAAATTTATATTACAAAAGTAGTTCAAATGAAAGATAAATGATATATATATATATATCTTTAAGAAATAAAAGAGATAAATCCTCAAAAATAGAAATCTCTAGAGATTGAATCACGATAGAAAAAATAAAATAAAATATGTCGAATATAATTAGAATATAAGAATATAAATTAAAAAGTTATTTAAAAAAGTGAAATAAAATCTCTTTTCTATGTATTTATTAAAAATTTTCTATATATAAAAATACTAAATGCAAATTTGACAATGCAAATTTAAAAATTTAAAAATAAGAAACAGATTGTTTATTTTTTTCCAATCTTTTCTAGTGTTTAAATCTTATTCACATTCAAAATTTATCTTGCTTTGATCTTAGACAAATACTTAAAAAAACATTCTGGCCAAGATAACCTGCTGTAAAAACTAAAATATAACATATCAAGTTATTTAATTATGCGGAAAAATTCTTTGATATTATTAAGCATAAACAAAATTTCAATAATTTTTCATTCAAAATTTTTCCTTATTTAATATATTCAAATAAATATATCGGTAAATAAAAATAACTTCTTTTCAAGATTTTTATTTAAAAATTTTCAAATTAATTGCTAAAAAATAATCTTTAAAACATTAATCGAATTTATTGTAATAATAAATTGTAATAAAAATTAAAATTTATTAACTGTAAATTTTTGATATTTATTAGTATTTAAATATTTAATTCTTCAAATAAAAAAAATTATTTCTTTTAAAAATAGATTATTATCTAAATTTTTAATGAATGTTAATATTGTCATCAAAATAGTGAATCATTTAACTAAAGATAAAACACGTAAATGTAGTTTATTGTTTGCAAAATTCAGATCTGAAAATATTTAGTTTTTTATTAAAACTTGCTGCCAATTAACCAGGATACCTCATCTTCGTATTCCAGAACCATGACGCACATGTTATTACGTCACGAATCTTAGGTTGATCGATACGTGAACTCTTATTATTATCTATAACAAAAACTGACAAATCTAATTGAATTTAATCATTCGACGTAATTCTTATGACAATATTTTAAAGAATTTTTTTATAACAAAAAATTATTTTTTATATTTTATTATTTTTTCTAGGTACAAATACTGTTAATGTTCAATTTGGTTCATAATATTAAAATTTTTCAAATTATCTTTATTAATAGTGATAGCCTATATCATACGGACAATTAGTTATTAATTGTTTTGTATCCATGTTTACTATAACCCAGTTAAGCAATCGAGAGTTAATAAATATCTTCTGCGTCACTTCGTTAATAGATAATATTAATTCAATATTGAACTCGATAGTTCGAACATCTTATTGAAGCCAAGCAACTTATCACTTTTATCTCTTTCTCTCTTGTTTTGTATTTAAATACTCAAGCGTCAGATGTACTGAACATCGCACAGCGAAAGTGTTACAACGAACGTAACAATTGTGACACCATTATGCACGATTTAATGCATCGGTTAAGATTAGACCAGAAAGCTAAATAAACCGTTAAACGCCAATAAGGTTAATTCACATCAGACGTCAATGAACAGGAAATTAAAAGCGTCCGACAGGCGAGCCCTCTCACCAACACTAGTCTTTGTCTTTTTTCAGATCATATAGAAATACGCATTGATTTAAGGATAGAAAAGGACAATTCAAATCTAGAATTCTTTTTTTCACGCGAGATGTCACGGCATATCGACAGATAGATCCTAATTGATTCATAGACTTTAATCTTTTTATAGTTTATTGCAATGTTAAAAGATTATAGTAATATTTCATTATAACTAATCAATAATAGAAGATATATTACAAATATATTCCATTCAAAGACAGTAGCGAAATCATAAAATCAATAAAAAAAAAAAATTGAAAATACTAATGTTAAAGTTGACAAGTGTTGATCTATTAGATCATTAATTATTTTTTTAAATTAATATATAAGTAACAAAAAATAAGAGATAATACTGATTACATCGATAAAGAATTGGAAAGATTCGATAAGAACTTCTTAGAAAAATCCTATAGATTTTATTGACAAGAAATCGAGCTAATGTGACGTAAAGTGATATCATTGTATGTAAGAAATATAGAAACATCAATTTTTAATAAAATGTATATTATATCATACATAATAAAAAAAACCTGTTTTTTCATTCTATCTTTAATTATATCAAAGATATCTGTGAAATATTTATTATATTAAATAAACTAAAAAAAAATTATTTCTACTCGATAATTCTTTTTTAAATTTCTCAATTTTTCAAATTATTATATATATATATAATATATATANATAAAAAAAAAAAAAGTAAAAATTCAAGAATAATACAAGCAAGCAAAAAAATTCTTAAGAATTTCTACTTTAATGTTGTATTTCATTTTTAAGCAATATGTAGAGACATGCGTAAATCAACTAATCTATGTAACTACTGATATATCACTGCAACGAATGTAATAAATAATTTGACACATCTTGGTCCCGCAATTATCCTACCAGATATTGTATTCTAAAATAGTCTGTTAGCATGAATACTGTATCATTTAACATAGATTTTTTTTTATGAGGCTCTACACTACAGTCATGTATTTAAAAGTATATAGAAATCATAAAAATTTAAATCAATAATTTTTAAAATATAAATATTTTAATTCATCAAATATATTTAATATTTTAAATGAAAAAAAATATAAACAATTGCAATCAAGTAAATGGAATATATATAACTTATATTTTTTATCCCTATTTTAATTCATTTGAAAGAAAATTTTCAAGAAAATTCGAAAATAATGCAAAATTACAAAATACAAAAATACTTTCACTATAAAAAGATTTTTAAATGCCATTTACATTTTCTGTTAAGAATAGATAAACGTTATACGCTATTGGATTATACGGTATTGATCGGTATCGAAGCCCTTAATAAACGACGTCCTTGATTTCGCTTTGTTAGTCTTCCATAGAATAGATTACAATTTCGTATACGATATTGGAACCATAAAAAAATGAAAAAAAAAATGACCAGAAAATTATGTATATTTATATATGATTAATCTATATCTTAAAATTAATAAGACTACAAGATACAGAAGAACAAGAATTTTATCAATCAATATACGTTGATAAAAAATACAGATATAAAAAATAATGTAAAAATAATTCCAATTATCAATCTTCTATATTAAGAACACTAGTGCAATTCGAAAAAGTTTCAAAATGTATTGGATACATTTAGAGCTCTCTCTCTCTCTCTCTCTCTCTCTCTTTCTCTCTCTTTTTCTATTTCTACATACATGATTAGAAAAACATAAATCTCTAGTATTTCTCGAGTTCTTTTGTTTTATGGATTACAGAAAAAAGGAAAAGAGGATGAAAAGTTTATCCTCGTTTCCCGCAGAACATTATCTCCATCTTTTTAACGATTTATCGAATGCGTTTAATATTGCCACAATTATTTAATATGAAATTCATTCAACTAGGATTTCACTTTTACTTTAATTAGAAATTAATTTTAAACTAATATTGAATCTTATAAAAATCTCTTGTTTCTAGAATTACTAAGAATTATTTAAATAACATTAACATAACAGATATTTATAGCAAAATTTATAAATTTTATCGAGATAAAAACTCCATAGATATATACACTTATTTATTTTTTAATATAATTCATGTAATATTACATGTTATATATATTTAGATAGAAAAAATTAATAAATCTAATCAAAGGGAAATTTTATATATATATATATATACCATTTCGAAAAATAAAAGGAATATTAAGAAAAGAGATAAAATTTAATTCTGAGAGTTTCACGGAAATCTTTTCCCATCTTCATATAATCGTTTCAACGAACCGAAGAAACCTTGAAAACATCCGAGTCAGGTAATTACACGGCTTCTTCCTCCGAATAGATATATTAGAAATTCTGTCCGTTGGCTGATTATAATCACTAACATTACGCGTATTGATCATTCATTGACATCACTTTTAAAATATCCTTGTCAATAAGCAAATGAGGGAACGAAGGTCGATTATACATAAGGTGTCCTATAAAATTGAATCATACTATATCACAATTACGTCAACGTTTCTTACATTTTTCTAATATAAGAAAAGATAATGGACTCTTGTAAACAGATTTTTGGACAACAAAATTATATTAATTTTATTTAATAATATTTTATTATAATTTATTATAAATAGTTAATATATCAATTTTTCATTTATAAAAATAACAATTCGTTTAATTTTAATTTAATTATATTAAGATGAAACGAATAAAATATCTATAGCTGGCACAATATAATATATATGCAAAGTAATTCTCTTGTCATGCAATCCAAAGATGATGCCAGTGAACAACTGAATCGATATATGTAATCATTATTGTTTTTTATTATCATGATGTAAAAGATCAATCACACGAGCATTAAAACTACAATTGTTGATTTGACGAAATGTATACAATCATATGAGTTTTATTTTGT
Organism: Apis laboriosa; assembly: GCF_014066325.1. Classification (NCBI taxonomy): domain Eukaryota; kingdom Metazoa; phylum Arthropoda; class Insecta; order Hymenoptera; family Apidae; genus Apis; species Apis laboriosa. The sequence continues at coordinate 211,068 of NW_025223501.1, forward strand.
TTAATTACAAATATAAAAAAAAATTTCTTTTTTTCTTAATTATAAAAAGTTTCTTATACTAGCATTAAAAATTTCTAGTTCTAGAAAATTGAAAAAAATGTAACAATATTGAATAAAAAAATCGAAAATCATTTCGAAAAATATATTCAATATATTCAATATAACATATTCAATGTTCTTATATAATGATTTTTTACAAATAATTGTAGTTAGTTTAAATAATATAAATGTTCATTCATAAAAAAAGCACTAAAGAACAAATATAAAAAAATATGTAACATATGTTAATAGCTTAACGAACAACATAATATCTATATGTCTTATCACTGTACGCGTATAGTATACGTAAAATTTGACAGATATAGTTCCTATAATTATTCATTTGCATTTTAATATATATTAATATATATAATTTCGCTATAACAAATGTTCATATAATCATTCAGAAATGATACTTATTAATTGTGTTAATCAACATGATCAGCGATGAAATTTGTATTATAATCAATATTGATATTTTTGATATATCAGTAATCAGAACATTCTTAGTTTTTTATAAAATTGATTTTAGTTTATTAGTTTTTGTTAGTTTCTCTGATGAATTATATATATGTACTTTCAAAAACTTAACTCAAAGTTAGAAGTTTAATTTCTATCTTTCTTGAAAAATCTATATATTTATATAAAATATTTATATAAAAGTGAAATTACTATTAATATGTAATTTTTAATAAATAACAAAATTTGTGTGTTTTGTAATAGCATATCGAATCACTTTGAATTCTATAATATAGTATAATATCTATTAATATAAAATGACATAGTAGTCAAAATGAAAAAAGAAATAGAAGTTTAAGTAGTACGAACTTAACTATCGTACGACAGTAGTCTTCATGCGATTTAAGCGATCATTAAAGCACGTTTCACAAATTTATGCTCAATTAATTTTTCACTCGACGTATAGAAAATGAAATATAATAATTCATTATAATATATCAAATATTCGTGATCAATTATTCGCGTAAGTAATCCGGATTTCTATCTATTTTAAAATCTCTCGTTATTATTAGTTCTTTAAATTAAGCATTGGTCTCGATAATTTCTAATATATATTATAAAAAATCTTATAATATCAATCTGTCACAATAACTAAATATAATAAATATATAATAAATATTGTGAATTAAGGTTTTGACATATATACATATGTTAAAAATCATTTCAATATTAATTTCTCAATTTTATTAAATATTTTAAATATTTGTTGATAGAAATATATTGCGTAACAAAATTATAAATTTGAATTATTTACAATTTTTTATATTCTTATGTAATTATATCATCATCATTTATATTTTTTAGTTTTCTTGATTTCCTTAAAATGATTTATACATTTAATATTTTATACATTTTTATGTAATTACATATTATTATCATTATATATTGTTTTTTTTTAATTTTCTTAATTTTCTTAAGATGATTCATTATCAAATAAACAAAAGAAAAACTTAAAAGTTTTATAATATAAATTATTGATAATTTGAACAATATATTCCAACAACGATGTCTAAATATTAAGCATGGGGGATTCCGATGATTTACAGCAATCAAGAAACTTGGCAGACAGTCATGTTAAGTGTTTGTGCTAGTGAAGAGTGCCAAAGTACCGACAGACTAGACGTCGAGTCGACGTACATCAATCCTTTTGGCATCGATTGACCAATATTTTTCCATTAATAGCGTTCCCGAATTTCAAGACATTTTCATTGACCTCTCGATGGAAAAACTGCTTGATAAAACAGCAGGTTTCGTATTATATCAAGCGAAAATATAATGCAATAATATATGATTATAATGATATATATACATGATATATAAGATGATTTCTAAAATTAATATTGAGAAAAATTACACAAATAAAAATTTAGAATTAATTAAAAATTATATAGAAAAAATGATATTTTCAATTCGTATCATTATGTATATATATATAATGATCTTAAAATATTAAAGCAATGGAATATACATTTTTGAATATGTTATAAGATTATATTAACATGCATTAAATATATTCTAATTCTGCTGTATATGTTTTATTTGTGTGAATTATTCAGAAATGCGAGTCCCTGAAGATTTCGTGAACTATATTAAATTTTATTCAATTATTTCAAGACATTATGAATTATATTATCAAACATTTACTTTATTATTAAACATTATCTTAACTTTGTTAGCGAAAAATTTTTATCGTTCGGCGACGATCTTTTTCTTAATGATCCCTGATCACGAATGTTTCTTCCCACGTGTGAACTGTGAATCATCATATTTGTTATTCCAAATGACTTGAACTGTTTGTCTGGTGGAATTTCAAACATGATATCTGATTTTATATCTGTTCATCGTTATAACAGCAAATAATAAACTTCATAATATCTATAAATTCGTTATATTCTAATTTAAAAATTACGAATTTTAATATTGAAAATTAAAATATTAAAAATAAAATAAATTGATTAAAAATTGATTTAAAAAGTTAAAACATATTCAAAAATATAAATAACATTGAAAATTTACTTACATATATGTTGATTACTAGAACAATATAATCGTTAATAAAATCAAAATAAAAAAAAAAAAATTCCAAATGTTTCAATAATTGTTACAGTAACGAGATTCTTCAAAAAAATAATTAGTTATGTTCATCTAACTTATAGCACATAAATGTTAAATGTAAGAATACCTAGATTTCGTGGAAAATAATTTCCGGCATCGTTTTTGACCCATTTTATTGGGATCATGGAAACTATGATAGCAAGAATTTAAAAATGAGGAAAAATAAAAAATTCTAATGCAAGAATGATTGTCGCTGCCATATAAATTTATACAAAAGTCTTGAATAAGAGTAAAAAACTTATCTCAGTCAATATATATATATATATATTTATAGATATTGACATATATATATACATATATATACTATATGTATAAATCCTCTTCGATAAAGAAGTGGCTAAGAGCCAAAGTGAGAATGCGAAATTCATTTCGATGGAATCTCGAAATTTTCAAACCATTTGCCTTGGAAACTCAAAACATATTATATTATATATATCATATTATATATATTATATATATATCATATTATATATTATATATATATATATATATATATATATATATTATATCATACATTAAACAAATGTTTCGATTGCCCTATAAACGTTTCCCCTTTAACAATAGCTTCTTAAATTATTTATTTAAAAAACCATTTTACAATTTAAATTAATAAAATAGATTAATAAATAGAGTAATAAAAAAGGAATGAATGTGACGTATTGTGGAATAAATTGAAATACTTCGCCAAGATATATATATATTATATTATATTATTATATTATATTATTTTATATTCACTGAAAATTCCCTAGGAATCTGACACTTTCTACAAAGTTATTAATAATATAATAATAATAATATAAAAACAATGAGAAATAAAAAAAATAAACAAATTAAATGATGAAAAAAATAATACGATATAAAAAAACAAAAAGTACCTTGATTTTAAACCGTCAATCAAAGCGTCTTCGAATTGGTCCAAAACTTCTCAGAAAATAAGGTTAGATTGCATAGATTAATCTCATACTATATTTTTTTGTGCAAAAATCTTTTTCGTAAAATGATGATTTAACTGATCGGTTCTAATTCGAATACACATATGTAAACACATTCCAAAAAAGCGTCTCCAGAATGAATGCTAGCAATCGACAAATATATTAAAATAATATGTTAACAAGAAGTCAATAGTCATCGAATATCGAAAGAGAAGAAAAAAAAAGCATAGTGGCAACGATGATGGTAACTACTAACGATGCATATTGGCCAGCGGCAAAGTTTCGCCTCGAAAAAGTTAATCGACGAGCTGCTGCTTTATTTCTGGATGCCGCGCACGCTCGATCAGTTCACACACGTGTCTAGTTATTTTTAATCCACTATGATGCGTACCAGCCACACAGAATAGACAGAGATGAGATAGTGTCTGCGGCGCGCCGGGAACTATATAACTTCATACTTCCTGTAAAATTTTCGTATATATCACGGGTCAATAAATTCCCAGCACGTGGCAGTCTTGATCGGGTCTCAAGTGGTTAATGTGTCGAACCAAACATATCAATGTAAAACTAACTATTTTGTCTTACGGTAACAAACAATTAACTTATGAAAAATCGTTATGGGAAGACCCGATGACGATTACATAGTTACATTACGCATGCGTGGCGCGTACAGTTCCTTTTCATTTTTGATTCGAAACATCAGCGCAATTAAATTTTTTCTTTAAAATCGATAAATTCATGAAACGTAATTCATAAATTCATGATCATGCCCTGATTGAATATCAATTAATTTCAAGAGACAATTTTGTACAATATCGAATGATATAATCTGAAAACAAAATTAACTTTCGATATTTAAAAATCGCAATATGTGCAATATTATCTTTTATATATATATATATATATATAAACTTTTAAAAAAATCTTGTATAGCAAAAATTCTTGTATACAGAGTATATATATATATATATATATTAGATATAGAGTATATATATTATAATAAGTGATTTTAAATATTTAAGAAATATTTAAAAAATATTGAAAAAAATTTGCATAATCATATAATCTTATTTGATTTTGTTTATAAAATATATATAATTTTATATAAAATATTGTTTTTAAAATATCATTTTTAGATAAATAATAAGAATATTTCAAATCCATTAAAGTATTGATTTCATATGGAGAAGAATTAAGGATTTTCATATTTTAAATAAATTTTCTGAAACATTTTCTGAAATACAAAACTTTTTTTAATGAGATCTATATATTCGATAATATTTTGATATAAATTCAATAATATGGAATTAACTTGCAAAAATTTATGAATACAAAAATTGCAATAAAATAATGCAATTAACAAATTTTTCTTGAGAGAATAGTTTCATTTATAATAAAAAAAAAACTATTTAAGGCAGAATAAAATAATATAATTTACAATATATATAAAAATATCTGTTTTAATATAAAAAAAATCAATTTCTGAAGTAATAAAGTAATTGAAAAACAAGATCTTTTCTTTCTACGAATTATGAACGCTTAAATTATTAATTTAATTGCTACGAATTGTAGCATTAAAATTTTTAGAATTTATAGAATTTGTTATGATTTTTATAATCTTCTTCATAAAAAATACCATTTCTAAAAAAAATAATAAATTTCTTAAAAATATAACAATCATTGATCTTCATTTCTATTCTAATACAATGATAAAAAAATTCAGAACAAATAAAGGTAATAGTAATTTTATTTTTCCTACCGTTTGTATATTCTTCTTACGATATTCTATCAAGAACTATATTTGATACACAACCATATAATTTTTTTTATGTATACGTTAATTCTAATATAGGTTGATAGATCGATAAACTCATGGCTAAAACTTAACCTTTCATTGAAAAGATATGTATACGAAATAGAAACAGATTGTCAGTTCCTAAAACAATAAGTTTTTCCATTTATTTTATAAATATTCACTATATAATCATTTCAAATTATTCCGATCACTAAGAAAAACATAAAAACATACATAAATTTAATTATTCCTTGAATACTTATTTTGTATTTATATTAATAATTAATGTATAACCTTTATCATCTCTTTAATTATAATAATTGTTAATTTTTTTAATTTTTATAATTTTATTTTCCTTCCGGACTTAATAAACATTATATATCATTCATTGAAACTAATTTATTGAGTATGATAATGCGATCTTTTGATGAATTTGTTTATATAATGTAATCACTATAAAAAGTACTAAAATAATGTGCGTTTCAAAACGGGATGCAATAAGACCAATCACTAAACTAATCATCTTACACGATCGTTTTCTCCACGTGCGTAATTAGTTTTGACGGGCTATCGATCGCGGTCGGTTTAGTCAGCCCGCGAGTAAGTGTCAAAGGTTGAGTACACTTCCTTGCAAGTGAGTCTAGGTCAGCCGTATTGGGTCGATACTATGAAAGCAGGACAAAACGAGGACAGAAAGCTGGTGTGTGTATGTGTGTGTAAACGCCTTCGATGTATTTCAGGACAAAGCGAATCGGGGAGAGCAAAGGCGTGCGCCCATGGCAACGTGGTGGGGGAATCCGATGGTCGTCACCAATAGTGGGGGTTGAGAAATTTTATGCATGATTATTACAACGAAAATGACCGAGTTAAAAACATGAAGACTACTCGGGTCTGATTAATCACGACCCTTTCTACTGTATATCAGATTAATTCATTCTAATTATAAAATTGTTATTAAATCTTAATTTATTATATGTATTATTATATCTGTTTGAATCATATATAATTTTCTATTAGAAAAATGCAACAAATATTATAGAAGCACTCAATAATTCGCTTATATCTAATTTAAATTTGTGTAATTCAAGATTGTGTTCCGAGAAAATAAATATTTCCAACGCAATGAAATGTTATAACGAAAAACGACAAACTACTAAATCGCACATACATGTATATACTCAGGATAGAATATAGAAATAGAATACTTCGTTAATTTCTTCATTCGTGTATTCGAACTATCTTCGATTTTGATTATCACGAAACAACGAAATCAGCGAATAATAATATTTCCTGTTCTTATATAATTTATAATAAAATGAAACTATCCAATGAAATTTTATTGTATATTACTTTTAAAGAAACCAAATCATTGTAACTAATTTGAAATAATTATATTATGGATAGTGAAGATGATAAATGACAAACAAGGAGATAACTGAAAATATATTATTATATGAATACTCCAACAGATAAGTTTACGTTATCACTACAATACTATACGAGACATCTAGTCATTCACGTAAATCCTATTCTATGAAAGGGTGGAAGTTCAAGATAAAGAATAAGAAGTGGAAAAAGGCAAACAATGCAATAGAGGAATGCAACGCGAGCAAAAGCTGCGCGTAATAATGCGCCTGTCCGATCCCGGGACACACGAGGAAAGAGAGACCGTTTACAAGGATAGTAAGTCTTTCTGTCTCAGTCTATTGCACGTGAGCTCTGGCAAGCTGGCTGGCACTCCCGAAATAATGTTCAACAGCGACCGGTGCAAAGTGGGAGGGCAAGAGGAGCGGCGTAGGGGTGGCCTCTGAAAGTGGGGAGAGGTTGTAGCAGCGAGAGCCACGTATCAAGGGTAGGTAGGTCGAGGAAGGAGAAGAGGAACCAAGAGGGAAGGAACGAAGGACAGATCGAGCGAACGGACGGTTACATAATTTTCGTAATGTCACTATCGTGCAGTGATCCATGCATATGCAATCCGACAATCTGAATGTATCTTGAAACTCCGAAAGAAATTAATTCGAAATTACGATTAGAAAAAAGAGATACATTGTCGAAATAACATTGAAATGTATAATTCATTGAAAAGATAAGTTAGAAAAATTATATGGAAAAAGAAATAAAAATTAAAAAAATTATGGACGCACAAGAATTAATGTATATATGTAAACGAATAAAAGAAAAAAGAAAAAACAAAGTTTGTACAATCGTAAATAGAAATATATACTTAAAGTTTCGTACACGTGCGTATATAAAGACACGAGTATGAGCCATGATCTAACGGATGATCGGAGGGGTGAGAGGACGCATCAACTTGCAGAGGAGATGGTATTGGGTGGGCACACATAGATGAAGGGGGAGGCGGGGCAGAGAGCGGCTTTGCGGAATGGCGAATCAATCGGTTAGGGTTCGGGGCAATACTCACAGCGCGCTGATAGTCTGCAAGATGTCTCGGTGTCTCGTCAAGGTGGCAAGAGAGAGAAATTTGATGTCACATACGCCGCTTCATCAGGCCACTGCGCGCCGTTTATACCACTCTGCCTTAGCGCTTGGCGCTTGCTACTAAAAATATACTCACTTGCCGTATATTCCCCCGCTTCACGTCTTGTACCGTGACCGACACATTTATTCGCGCGTTTCGGAGCACTCGTATACTTGCAACCACGAACAAACGGATCGCTCGATTCTCCTGGATCGTGTCACGGACGCCCGCTTGTCGCAGTGTGTTACTGGGTGCTGCCGCTTGTCGCCACTGCTGCACGCCGAGGACGACGAGAGACTGCCAAAAGAAACCAAGAAAAAAAAAAGACGATATTCGAATATCTGTTTCACATGTATTAACGAAAAACTGAACTTAAAAAAAAAAAATTGAAAAAAAAAGATATGAAAAATCTTTGAATAAAGCGAGAAGAAACAGCAGCCTCTCTTAGCTCTTGCGCGGCGTGACCCAACACGAGACCCTGTACGACGCACAAAAATACACGCGCAGCTCCCGGTGAGCTTTTTTCTCTGGTTCGAAAAGCGAGAAAACGTGATCGAATAATTTAACCGACACCGTTAAAAATCTTTAACACACTCTAACACATAAGAAACGGACGTGAGAGAAGTGGAGAAAAATAGATGCGTATATGTACATTGTAAGATAAAAAAAAAGAAGACATCAAAAGGAACATAAAGTTTGACAGAAAAAGAGGAAACAAAAGAATGTTCCACGCTTTGAACGAACAAGAACGAGGGAACGTGTAAGAATGTAGCACAGATCCGACGTCTACGAGGAGAAACGGACGGGAAGAAACCGAAGAGAGGAAATTACTACTTCTTACTTTTTCTCCGCGAGGCGCCGCGTCGCGACGCGCCGCGCATGCACTACTATGCTGACGACCGTTGGAAAATCACTTCTCCCTCTGCCACCCCCACCCTAATCACCCCTCCTCTTTCATTTCTCATAGTGCTTCTTCGCGGAGACACAGAGAACATCTATAACCTCAGGCACATTCTGTATATTGGATTTATACACTGAAGATAATACGTTGGTATTTTTATATGTGGATGCCTAGTTTTTTCGTAGTAACTGATATTTTTTCATAATATATTTCCCATAAAACGTTATATAATTATCTTCCTAATTTTTTGTTAATATATAAAAATTTAAGAGAGAGAAAAATGAAAAGGAAAAAAGAAAATAAAAGTAATACGCATCTCTTTTTGTTTTTAAAATCATTTATCATTTTAAAAATTTAATAATAATTTCTATTACAGAAATTTATAAAAATGTAAATGGATTTTTTAAATTTTTTTTTCATATAGATTGATTGAATTAAACACATTGCATATTATCAGAAATTTGAGAGCTATACACAGACAATCCTTACATGCGCGCGCACGCGAATATGTCTTCCGTTTCGCGAATATGTCGCTGGCCTCATCGTGTATAAAACCTATATATACAGAGATGTATTCCTCTTTCTCTCTTATCTCTTCTTATATGCTATTATAGATTACGTATTTTACGTAATGTGTGCATAAAATTTTTTCTAATTTTATATAATATACGTTCTGTTTACACATGTGCATAAATTTTTTTTAATCAAGTTATACTATTAATAGATATACATTCGGAGATGTACATTCATGTTTTTAATTGGGTTGGATTAACATTGATATGTTATAAGAGAAAGAATAAGAGAAAGAATAAGAGAGAGAGAGAGAGAGAGAGAGAGAGAGAGAGAGGAAAAAAGATTTAAAGAGAGGAGGAATAAGAATAGGCATGCAAAAGGCACGAAAAAATTGAAGATTCTTCGTGCACATAAATTCGGTGCAACCGAACTGCACGGTACTGCGGTCTTCGTTCGACTGTTGTGCTTTTACTATCTGAAATGTTCCGAGTCTACGAGCATGCGGATTACGCAGTTGTAACGTCCAACCCTCTAACATACTACCCCCGTTTTTTATTATTTTTTCTTTGTACTATTTTCATATTGTATTTTTCTGTTATTCCTTTTTTTTATTTTTATGATTTTATATTATATGTATGATACTATATATATGAAAATTTATTTTTCTTATGAATTATCTAATAATTTTGAAACTGTTATAAATATGTATATAAATATAGTAAGATATATTTGTCTGATTTTTGTTCTATGATTGTATATATATATATATATATATATGTGTGTGTGTGTGTGTATGTATTATAATTCAGTCATATTTCTCATTCATCTTTTTACTTTTTTCTGAAAAAGTTTAGCGCATATACTTGAGTGATTAAAATATTAAAAATCATAAAAACTTTTTTATAAAAAAGGATCGTACGATTCGGTTCTTAAATATTTTTAATAATTATTGATGATCATAGAACGACTAAATTCAAATTTTAACCGAAAAAAAATATAAAAATTACACTATTAAATTCTTTAAATCCTCATATAAATCTGTATATAAATCTGTATATAAATTCTGTATTAAATATAAATTCCATATGAATTCCATATGATTTTTTAAATAATCTCATGTTCTTACCTATTATTTTTTTAATTGGTACTTTGGAATATTAATTAATTATATTTTAAAATGTAATATGGAATACATTGAAAAACATTTTTTTTTTTCAATATAAATGAATATTTATTTTTACATTAGTTATCAATGATAATTAAGACAAGTAGACAATTAGGACAAATATATATTACTTTAAATTTATACTCTAGGATTTTCTATTTTTCTATTTCACTTCAAAAGAATCAGTCGATTTACTACATTAAAAGCGGTGATCTCTGATTGCTTTTGAATATGTATTGCGCATGTCTAAACAAGTTCCTAAAATCTTAAAATACTTTCTACCAAGAAAAATTCATCAAATTCCCTCCTTTGATATTTTCCATTTCTACAATAGAGCAAAACTCAATTATATATATTTATATTTAAAAAATTATAATTGTTATATCAACAAATTGATTTCGTAATAATTGAATATACTTAAATACTTAATATATAATATGAATATTGTATAACAGAAAAATTTAAATCAATTTAACTTTAACTAATATGATATGATCCTTTAACTAATATTCTCTGTAAATTAAAAATGAAGTTTTATTTTTCAATTCAAATAATTATAAAATATTTTAAGTTTAATATGAGAGACTAAAAAATATTTATATGTAATATTCTGGAAAAATTATGATACGCTATCGTATGATTCCAGTTCAAACAGGTTTCCGTTGGAATGATGTGTTTTGACGTCATGCATGTCACTCAAACGTGTATATTAAAATTGTGCTACCACTAATTTCAACGTATGTACGCTAATGGTGAGATTAATTTTATTGCAGAGAATTAATACAATTAATTTTATTTTATCAACGATGATGAGCAATGACTGACGTCAAACACTAACACCATAATTGTAATACATCAATTTTTGCTAAATAAGAAAAAAACTAAAAATTAGTTTATATATGACATAATCAAACAATTTTTATTTATTTTTGTGTAATCAACGATAATCAAAATGCTTATTTAGCTATATTCCATCTATGTAATATAACCTATAATAATATTGAATATATATATTGAATATAATTGAATATTCTACTAAAATAATACATAAATAAAAGTCTACTAAAACAATATATGAATAAAAGAAAAAAATTTCATTTTTTTTATTTATTATGTAAATAAATGATACTTTCAACTAAATTTTATAAATTTTATTGTATATGATTGTATTTGATCTACCAAAAATAACCAATCAAATTTGTTTTCCTCTTAGGAGAATGTTTTTATGAGCAAAGCCTAATATTTATATATATAATGTTTCGTTAAAGAAAGATAAACAAGATTGTATTTTTTAAATAAATCGAGACGTTTAAGAGATTTGAGTGATTTAAGAAGAAAATAGTGAAAAAGAAGGAAGTCGATTAACAATGACTGACTTATGGTTCGATAATATTTGGCAATCCTATTTAGAATTACATAATATAAGTAATATAAGTATAATAGATAATAATATAAGTTAAAGGATAATGATGCCAATAGTGGGATCATGAAGAAGGTAAAGAAAGAGAAAAAAAATTCCTCGTTAACGGATTTCTCCTAGTAATCCTATTTTTAAAAGATTTCATATAAAGAGTATACTGTGCCATCTAGTGGAAAGAATTTAAATTTTATTTATATTATAAAAATATAATATTGATGATTAATTAAATGTCATTTCAAATATTTTTTATAGTGAAATTATACAAATTGTTAAGAATTGTTAAATTATTAAATTTTAATATGTATATATATATGTTTCTCAAAAATTTTATGATTAAATCAAATTTTGTATAAGAATTATACATAAATTTTTCGTCTAATGTCATAATTATATTAACAATGATATATGTATATATATATGTATATTTTTTTATAATATAAAACTTCTTTCAAAATTATTCAATTATTCTATAAATATTAAAGAAAATCGTTATTACAAAGCAAATTTAAAAATATTTATATGTAGTATACAAATAAATATTATAGTATGCGAGTAAATATTTATAAGATAAAAATATAATCTTCTGCTGATTTAACTTTTTATGATTTTTTTTTTATCAACAAACTAATATTTTAAAATATTCTTTTTATGTTTTTAATTGATTTATGAATGTCTAAATTTGAATTTAAATTTAATATATAATTAAAAGAACTAAAATTACAATATTGTTGAAAAATGAACGAGATCATTTATAACTATTCTTTCAATTAGAAATATATTAGAATTTATATTGATTATACGAAATATATTCTTAAATTAAGTTATTTTTAATAAAAAAAATTTATTAAAAAGAAAGTTAAGTTCTTATAAACTTCTTTCAGATCTTAAAAAAAGAAAGCTATTTATTCCTTTATGAAATCTATAATATTATATAATATTTGTTAAAATCTATAATAATACATAATATTCAAATGCATCACAAGTATTTTTTAACCGCTAAAAAAATCGCGCGAGATAATACTATTTTAAATGAACATTAATAAGATCAAGATTCTAACAATCAATAAGAAATTTCTTAGTTCACAATTATCAAAAATGTTATGAAAGGATTTAAAAAAATTTTATTTTGAGATTACATTTTTTTATAATATTAAAATTTAATATTATGAATTATATTCAATATTATATTCGAATAGCAAAAACTATGTGATCAAAAACTACGTCACTTACCGATGTCATTCCAAAATTCTTTCCATAGTCATAATACACTTCACTGGTATATTCATAATGTTATCTAATATTTACTCATAATAAAAATAAATGTAATCACTTAAACCAGTTTATTTGTTAAAAATATAAATTTTTAATAAAGAAAACATAGAAATAAAACAATACTACATTTATGGCTCCGCGCAAACTGAAATGCAATTCATTGCGCACTAACTTTAAAATTCGTTATTGCGCAATTTTATAACTATACTATACACAAATTTATATAGCAAATTTTTTAATTTATGAATATATTTATTTTTTATAATAAATTTATATGATCAATTATTAATTTACACGATCGATTACTAATGAATTTCATAAGTACGAATTGCTTATTAAATTATTGAAAATACAATTATTAAATTTATAATTTAATTTTTATAATTACATTTATAATATTACACAATTTTTATTTTAAATAAATTTTTTCATTCAATAAATTTCCAGTAATAATACTTAAGATAATATTGAATATAATGCATATTGAATATTGAATATAATATGTAATAGAATACAAAAACTAATAATATTTATAATTAATATTAATAATGTTGTAAAAATTTATATAATATGGATGAACTTTTTTAATCAAAATATTATATATATTAACTTTAAAAATATTTTTTATATAAATTGTATTAATATGTATGTATCTGGAATTATAAATATTGAATAAATTATCATTTTAGTCAAAAAATTGTTTATTATATATTTATTATATATATTATATTTATTATATATTTATAACATATATAATGAATAATTATAAATTGAAATATATTGAACATCATAAATGATAGATATTAAAAAAAGAAAATTGTTAAATATTTTATTGAAAATATAAATTTTTAAAGTACTAATTGTTCTTTAGTAGTTAAACTATCTAATAAAATCTTTTCTATTGTAAGAGGATATTCTGAAAAAAAAATTTTTAATAACAAATTTAATAGGTTACGTTAATAAAATAATAATATATATTAATTTTTGAAAATATTTTTCATTCTTACCTCGATTGTACCATGAATCATTATTTCCAGCATTTTTTCTTGCTGAATTAAGTGCATTATGAATTGCAATAGGTATCGCATAACTCATACATAATGGTGGTTCACCAGTAGCTATGATTATTTAATAATTTATTAAGATTAATCAAATGCATTGAAAATTACTATTAATAGTTTTATCTTTCAATTAATTATAATTTAATATAATCAAAATTTAATTATAATATATAATTTTACCTTTTGAACGAAGAACACTTAATGGATTAGTACTATTTCTACGGAAATAAACTCGAAAATCGACAGGAATGTCCTTTGCACCTGGTGGTTTATAATTCTGCAAAAAAATATATATTTTCAATTTTTTTTTAACAATTTTTTTTTGCACATATATATTAAATTAGACAAATTCAGAAACGGTACCCAAGTTCTATAATTTGTTAATTGACCAGTTTTCGGATCATAAATTAGCTGTTCGTAAGTCCAATATCCGAGACCCATTGTGAAAGCACCTTCCACTTGTCCCAAATCTAGTTCTGGATTCATACTCCTTCCAACATCTTCAATTAAATCTACTCTGTGTATAATATGTTGTCCGGTCAATACATCAATCTCAACTTCTGCTATAGTTGCCCCATATATTGGATATGATTTTATATCATCTTTTACAGTAAACCTAAATATACATGAACATATTTCATAAATATATTAATTAGAAAGCGAATTTAGCTATCAAATTATTATAAAACATACATGTATCGCGCACATAAATCAATATCTCTTAAGTGTGCTGTTAATACTAATTTTTGCCAAGAAAAGTTTTCCAACTCCTTTTTAATAGGTTCTAATCTCTGAACTAGTTCTTTGCAAGCCATCATAGTTGCCTAAAAATATTAAAATATATATGTATTTTTAAATAGCATATATTTTCGATTAATCCGTTTATTATATTCCTCATCAATATTAATTAATTTGAAATATATTTTAAAAGATATTATTTTAAATAACTTTTATTATGTTAAATATAAATATTTTTTCTAATTTTTTCTAATTTTTAAATTATTCGTAAAAAACTTTTGTAAAAAACTATTGCATTAAATTTTATCTGTATAAAATCTGTATGTAACATTCCAATCACTGAAGCATTCTCATAATGAATAATAAATTAATAATTATTAATAAAATCAGCGTTTACGGAATTCATCCTTTTTTCTAATTTGTGTTTTGCTCCGCCAACTTCATTATAAATAAATGAAATTCAGTTTAAATATCAAAACGCAAATCTTTCTATGCTCTGTGCAGTTCATATGTTAGTAAAAATTATGTAACTTAATAAATAAATAAATAACAACTAATAAACATACTAATAAATATATTATTATGAATGCACATATAAGTAAAATTCAAAATTACAGTATCAAAAAATTTTGCAAATAACTCCTAAAGTCAATCATTGATTATGCTTAAAAAAAATTATTCAAAATAAAATCTTTTACAACATTTCAAACTTATTAAGATGAGAGAGAGCTAATTGGAAAAATGATCATATTTTCTATATATAATATTATATATGATATATATAAGGTAATAATAAACAAACAAATGCATTACATATGCACAAGTCTCACTGGTAACACTACCACCAGTAACCATATTATTTGGAGATGTTAAATTGTTGCTTGCTTTTACAGTGATCAATGATAAGTCAATACCTAAAGTATGTGCTGCTACTTGAGCTACCTATAATGAAAAAAAAATTTTTTTTTATTAAAAATTTTTTAGTATATTATTTATAAAAAGATTTAATTATGATATTTGATAATACCTTAGTATTAATTCCCTGACCACACTCAATTCCTCCATGGGTAACAGAAACTGTGCCATCTCGTGCATAAATCGAAACAAGTGCATGAAATTGACCAAAAATAGTCAAAGGATACGTCATAGGTATCAAACTTATTCCTTTCTTCTTCCATCGATTTTCCTATAAATATAAATTTCATTATAATCAATATTTTATATAATAATAAAATTACAATAAAAAATTAAATATTCTTACAGCATTAAAAATATCTACAGCTCTTTTTCTGATATCATAATCCGCATTCTGACATAGTTCTTCTATCATAGGCTGTAATACTTTTTTATGATCCTCAATCATGTTTGCATATCTAACTTCTAATGGATCTTTTTCAACAGTTTTTGCTATGTGTTCCATTATGTTTTCTATTATAGCTATACCTTCTGTTGAACCTAGAAAAAAAATTAAAATAAAATTAGAAAATTAAATTAAATTTTAACTTTAGAAAAATTATTTCTTTTCACTATATTGTTGATTAGAAATACCTGGAGCTCGACAAAAAGTATTGGAAGGCAAGTCAGTTTTAACTTCAAAGCCTTGATAAGTCCAAGTAGTGTAATCATAACAACTAAAATTTTTATAAAAAAGAATTTCTATATATGATTTTTTATTTATTATAATATATATTGATTTGAATTTATTGAGGCAATAAATTAGAAGACAAATTAGAAAAATAACTTCATCAACAATTTGATTTTTTAAGAATTATAATAGTTACATTACCATAATTTTTGAGATTTTATATATGTAAAGCCATGATAGAATGTGTATCAATATGCTATTACTTATCTATATAAATTGCTTTTATAAATACATTGCTATAGTCGACATCTAAAATGCATGATAGATAAACTTTAGCGAGTTAATATAATTAATATAATTAATATATTTATCCATAAAAAATTTTGATATTTTGCAGATCTAAAAATAGTTCATTTGTATAGTTATATATTTTAGATATCAGCTACCACAATGTGTTTATAATAAATAAGTAAGTAGCATATTGATATATATACTATCATGAAAGTATATATATGGATATAATTCAATGTAATAATAGTAATAATTTTTATTAATATCTCAAAAACTATAATTCCAATTATAATTTTAAATATATCTTTACTTTAAATATATTTCTAATTTGTTGTCTCAGTAATTAAAATTGTGTCTATATATTACTTTTTCATTTGTTCTACAACTGTAGGAGCATGAAATTCGTTAAAATTGGAACCACTGTTGCCCCAGTGTTTTGAATTCAAATATTGAATTTGACCGTCATCATTTACACCAATTTCATATTCTTGACGAGTATCATATCGTTTTCCTATAGCGAGCATATTGCTTTCTATCGACATAATGAATCTAACTGGTCGATTTAATTTATAGCATACTAAAGCACAAGCACAAGCAATTTGTGTAGCACGAGATATTTTTGCACCATAAGCACCTCCTAATCTCCTCACATTAATGTTAATACTGTAAAATTAAAATTAGCAATTTTAAAAAACAATAAATTGAATAAATTCAACATTGTATTTTGTATATATTACTTATTATTTTTTATATTAAGACACTGAGCTATGGCTACTTGGGTGAGATCCATCCATTGAGTTGCAGCAAAAACGTCTATTCCATCCTCTATTGGCACACAAACGCATGTTTGAGTTTCCATAGTGAAATGATATTGACTTCCGTTTCTAAATGTTCCTTTTATTACATGTTTCACATCATTTCCTATGATATTCAAATTTAATGAGTTCAAAAAAAAAATAATAAACAATAATATAAATTTAGAATAATAATATTTTTATATTTAATATAAAGAATAATAAAAATTTTAGTTCTATAAAATTGCAATAATATGTGAATGAATAATTATGAAATGAAATATTTTGTATAAACTTTATCCAAAATATTATATTTGCACCTTTGGTTTGTGCAATGGAATTAGCTGATTCATATACTCTGGTATTATCATTCAATGCAAGTATATCCTCAATCGTTAATAATATTTTTTCTGGTATGAAATCAATATAGGAAACATTTACTATTTGTGCTGCTTGATTAGCAATTGTAAAAGTTGTAGCAACAATTACTCCGATTGGCTGTCCAGCATATTCAATATTTGTATCTACAAAAAGCTTAAAATATAAAAAATTAAGATAAGTTATAAATTTTGAATATTAAATTTTAAATAACATTTTTTTTTTTTAATGATCTAACTTACTACTTCATCAAAATTCAAGAATAATAATTGAGCATTTGCTGGTATAAATAAATTTTTTCCAGGAATATCTTTAGCTGTATAGAATGCTATTACTCCTTTCATTTTCTAGAAATATATATTCAAATTTACAAGAAAAATATATAATAAATGTTATAAATTTAAAATTAAAAATTAATGGTTTAAAAATGTTAAAATTTGCAAAATATTTAAATTTATTTAAATTTAATAAAAATACCAATGCTTCAGAAGCATCGATGTTCTTTATTTTTCCATTAGCTACTGTGGTAAGAACAAAAGCACAAAAAACTTCATTTGGAAATGGTGGAAAATCATTTGTATAATGTGCTTCACCCGATGTTTGATATATAGCTTCCATTTTTGGCAAAGGCTGATTCAAAGGCCATAGATATTTATTTGTATCGTAATTTTGTTTTCCAGAAGACAATCCACGCTCTAAAATAGATCCACCACTGCGTAATGTTGGATTCACATTTTCTGGTTTAATACTTAAAATAAACTATAAAAGAATTTTTTTCATATAAATATTTAATTATACTAGAAATTTCAATAATTTCTTATCCAAAAATACAAACTTTGTAGAAAAGACCTTCTGCAAGTATTTTTCTAAATTTTGGAGAATAATCAGGCAAAACATAGTCAGGTTGTATCTCCGCATCTAATATATCTAAAGCTTGTTTAACTATGTTCTCCTCAAAGATGAATTTCCCGAATAAAAAATTTTCAGTTTTTGAAGCATGCAACTGAAAATATTAATTTAATTCTTTTTTAAATCTATTTATTTACATCTTTCAATTTATCTTTATTACATTTAGTTTTTACTCACGAAATTTTTGTTTATTCCACCTATGATAATGTTTGGCTTCTCCAGTACTTTTCCACTTCCATCCAATTTAAACAAGAATGCTGCGTTTACAGCAGCATGAGCATTTTGTGATCGCGGCATTATCTAAGTTTAATTTTCTTGATAAAAATTATTATTCTAGATAATTCAATTACATAAAATAATAATATAAAAAGTATACTTTATAAGATCTGTATTCGTAATCCTCGCCAAGAGCCGACAATATTATACTGTATATAATTTTATGTTTCATATTACAGTTTAAAAATTCAAGTAATGTCATGGCAGTTTTCTTGCCACCAACTTCCACTGAAAAAATGAAAATATTCAATTTACATATATAAATATTTAAAATATTTTTATTTAAATTCTTTTATTTACCTATATGCAATTGTGCTCCCGCAGTTTCCAAAATTAAAAATAAATCTGATGGAAATTCTCGATGCTCGTATTTAATCATTAAATTTCCTGCTACAGATCCAATCTGCAATATAAAGTTTTTTATTTATTTTATTTGTTTTATATTTATTACATATGCTTAATTGGATTTACCTACATTTCTCACAGGAACACTAGCAATTAAATCAATATGTTTAGCCAAATGCTGTAAATATTTAAATCCTGGTTCTTTTGAATATTTTTCAAAAGTTTCCATTGCTACAGTAAGGGAGACATTGCCTCCAATAGTTAAAGTATCATTATCTTTTCTTATATTACGCAAATCAGATATATCGTTTATATCAATAATTATATCTGGTATTTTCGATCGATACACACCTACAAGAAAAAAAATATATATATTATATATTATGTAATAAATAAAATTTAATAATATAAAATTAATATAAATTATTATTAATAATTGTATATATACCATGTGCAGTATTGCCACCATGTAAAATGTAGCTTGCATTTGAATTCTTTTGAAATAATGCAAACAAATCATCAATTGATAGAATTTTATGAAACTCACTATTATCCAATTTCATATCAATTTTATGTTCTGTCTTCTGAATGACTGTGCAACAACAATTACAACTATTTTCATACAACGCATTAATTCTTTTACAAGTTTTTATATTAAATAATTCCTAAATAAAAAAATTTTTTATCATAGAAAAATATTTTTCAATAAAAGATTTAAATAGAATATAACAAATAAAAATGTAAATAATGAATAATATTGAATAAAACATCTTTTTGAATAAATAAAATAGTTATCTCTATAAAATCTAATACTTAAGAAAGATTAAGAAAAATTACTTATAATTGATATTATTAAAATTTCAAATATAGCTTAAATAATATGATATTATTTAATGTTGATATCTTGCTTGACATACTTCAATATCTTGAATATCTTTAACAAGATTTTCCTCAGCATCATTGGCGAATGCTTTAAATGTATCTAGAATCGGTCGATAGCCAGTACAACGACATATATTACTTCCAAACGAATTTTCTATTTGCTTCATTGTTAAATTTTTTTTTTTTAAGAGACTAAAAAATATGAAGTTTATTAAATTTATTTGTGAGATTTTTATTAAAATAAAATATAAATACAAATTATATATATACCTATACATATTCATTATCATTCCAGGTGAGCAAAAACCACATTGAGAACCATTTTTTCCTGCTAATCCTGTCTGTAAAGTATGATAGCCATTTTTCTTATTACCCAAACCTTCAATTGTTTTTATGATCCATCTATGATGTAAAAAATGATAAAATGATAAAATTAAGTAATTTGAAATATCAGTGATATAAAAATAATAAATTCAATAAATTACTTAGTTCTTAGTCTTACCCATTGCAAATAAGAATTGGTACTAAACAAGAATTCACAGATATATCCTCATCCTTAACTTTTACTGATACAATACATGCACCACAACCTCCTTCGAGGCACATAGCTTTAGTTCCTCGTAGTTTAGCATAATCTCGAATAAAGATATTCAGAGTAGTATCAGGCGGAATATCTTCTTTTACTGAAAAAAATAGTTATAATTATTGAATTGTTACTATTTTATTTTTCGATTATTACAATTAATAAATACAAACCAATATAACTTTGTTCATTGATGATAAATTGTATAATGTTCTTAGAATCTCTGAAATAATAATTATTACATTAATCAATAAATCAAGATATATATATTTATTTTTTTATAAATAATTAAAAATTTTGATGCAAGATTTCATAATTCAAATTCATAATTCAATTTCAAAAATTTTCTTATCAATAATTATATTTTATTAGATAAAGAATAATATCAGATTATAATCAAATAAAGATCTTGATAAAAAATAATTCAAAAATAATTAGAGATAATGCAAAAGAATTGAAAATATTTTAATCGAATGTTAAAAAATATTTATTATATATATATATATATTAAAATATATTATACATTTATTGCTATAAGATTGCTTTTCAAATTAATTACTTCAAATAAATTCATGTGAATAATAATTCATGAAATTATATTCATTATTTTACAGTCAAAATTTTAAATAATTTTTTACATTTGATATTAATATAAATATAATAAAATATAATATATATTCGATTTATTCGATTTTTTTGACAAAATAATTAACTGATTTAAGACTTGACTTAAATTTGAGTTTGATAAATAAAAAAATAATTTAATATAATTATATTTTCTAAGTATGTAAAACTAAATTTGACATTTGTTTACAAATATTGAAACATAAAAAATGACTCTTCTGATGCATTATTTTTCTCTAAGAAATATAATTTAAGATTTATAATTATTATAAATAATTCGATTTTAAAAATATTACTCATATTAAAAATATATATCAAATTTTACTCATATGAAAAAACCGGCAGTATACTAAACAAAAAATGTATTCAAGTTTATTTTTAACAATATGTGTAAAATAAATTTTCTTGGAATGAATATGAATCTAATTGAATGGATAATATATTCATAAATAGATACATGTATTAATCCGAAATGACTTATCTACAGATAAGATTTATGGTATATCGGTGAATGAAGGATGGAAATCCTCTTGTTCTTATCTTATAATTTAATGATTTTTTTTAAGCGTAAAAAGTATTTTCAAATTCATTATAATCGATTAAAGTGATTTCTATTTTACATTATTGTTTCGATAAAATTATAAATATTTTTCAAAAAGAAATTTTCAATAGAGAATAAAGATAATTTATCTTATAACATATTACTCTTACTTAAAAATTGTAATATAAATAATATTTAATAAAAAAAAAATAAAAATAAAAATAAAATTGTAAAATAAAATCATATAATAATGACTAATTGCATATTAATTATATATTTAATTTAAATTGCAATTATATGCAATTAAAAATGTATTTAATATTAAGCATAAATGATAAAAAAAAGTAGGTATATGATATTTATCAAATGAATATACAATCGAGTGAATATGCAAAAAAAAAATTTATCACAAAAGAGATAATATATAAAAATGGGCTTAATGAATGAAAATTACATACATTACAATGCAATTTCAAATCTTACATAACATCAAAATTGACTTAAAATATTTAACAATAATAGTTTAATATCGCAATACTTAAAACTAAATGGCTTCTCTATATGAGTAATTTTCCTTTTTTCATCTCATAAATAGTGAAGCAATACATCTCGTAAATAGTGAAGCAAAATAGTAAAACAATATATCCAATCATAAAGCGATTTGAAAAAAAATATTTTAATAATGATTTTTCGATTATCTGTTTAATATTTCTCAAGTATCTAATGAAAAATATATGTAAATCATAAATTCAATTCCAACTCTTTTCTTAATTTTTTTATTCTCATAGCAATTATAATAATAGATACATATATTATTTAAAATTATAAAATTGATTTTCTCATGAAAGGATAAACATATATAAACATTAGGAATAAGTTTTATTTTATTTATATACAATTCTGCAATGTTTCTAAATTTTGAAATGGATAATTATTTACAAAAGACTTGTTTTATCAACTTTAATAATGATTCGATGATTTTAATATTTAATAATTTTAAAACTTTGTTTTATGGATTTTTAATTTATTTTTGCATATTTGATATTATTTGGTAATAATTAATAATAGCTAATATAAAATATTAGGAAACAAAAAATATTTTTTTTTAAAAAGAAAAACTTTTTATCTATAGTCCTAATAAGTCTAAAAATTTGAATCTGATACTTTATATGTTTAAAATTATCGATAAATAAAAAAACGAAAAAAATTTTTTTTCAATTTATTTTCAAAGTGAATGTTAATCGAGTCAACAAATTATATTTGTAGATATAATATAATAATATGTACGAAAAATATTTTCGTACGTAGAATAGTATAATAATCGTATATATATATATAATCGGATAATGATTCTACATAAAAAAAAAAAAAATTTGATATAATTCTTTTATCGGAACGTTTTTCGTTTCTTAAATTGATTTTAAAAATCTGTCAAATATAAAAAATTAATATCTTAATTAATCTGTATTAATTTCAAAAAAGTTTGTAATATTGTGCTTTATTCTATAGATCTATACATAAAAACAGTAATTATTTTTATAATAATGTTTATATAAAAAAGATATATTTCATTGTTTATGTAACATATTTTATAATGTTTATAATGTTATTTATAATGTTATTTTTATTATTCATAACATTGATTTAGTCTAATCTGCATTTGTATAAATGTAAAAAAAAAACTAGTATTATTTTAAAAATTAAAAATTAAAAATAAAAAATTAGTATTATTTTATTTATGATATATTTATTCATTATCAACTGTATCTAATATCAATTGAATGATAATTATATTAGAATTGCATTTGATATTAAAATTGTAAATTATTATGTGAATTTTTTATGTAAGTAACATAAATTTTAATTTTTTAGCATTACATATCATACTTTTAAAATTAAATTTTCACATTAAATTATTATAAATTATATACATATAGATAAACATTAATAATAATAATATTGATAATAATAACGAAGAAAAATTGAATGAATGAATAAAAAAATTTATCATATTATAAAATGTATTATTATAAGATATATAACCAATGATTCATTAATTTGTAAAAAAATATAAAGTAAAAAAATATTTATTTTAAACAATGTTCTAATCATTTTAATATTTATAAGATGTTAGATTATATTTAAACAAAATCGATTTTATCAAAGAAATAAAAAAGATAAAATTTAAATCGGCAAACATGTAAAATAAATATTAATAGAAATCGTAATATTATTTTCAATAGTGCGTAAATAACTCGAAAAAATACTCTAGTCCTTTAAATTTAGATCAAGTTAATACTTTGATCGACCAAGGATAATGAAGAAGAATCATAAAAAAAGATCTAATTGAAGATGCGAATATATCTGAAAAATTTTTGAAAATTATTATTGAGAAAATTATTTTAGCTAACAGATACTATGTTGAAAGTGAAAATTATTCTCGTATAAATGCTCTTATTACAAAACTATTTGTAAAAAAAAAAATTTTTGAAAGAAACTCTTTGAGAATTTTATCTTTAATATATTTGCATATTTTTAATGAGAACAATTTTCTGAAGAGATAATTAATACAAACAGAATGCAATTTTCTTTGAGTTATATCGATAATAGTGATGATTTCGTTTGAAATAACTCAAAATAAGGAATTTAGATTTCATATGTGATATATACCAGTTATCCTTTTAAGTTTATCTAAATACATGTGTATTTCAATTGTATTTCTTTCAATTTTAATATTTCTAAAAGTATTTATATTATATGCATAACCTATTTATTGTAAAGATCCTCCTCCTTTTTCCAGAGTTTTTTAGGTTGATGTTTGCAAATTCTATTTAGACAATAATAAATATAGTCAATTCTTTATCTTTTTATAGATATTAAATGTTTCAATTATTCCAAATAAAAAAATTTATATTGGCATTAATAAAGCATTGATAACCTTTTTAACAAAACCATGTAATGGATTTATATCTTTTTTTAAAATATAAATTTTTTTTATTGTTAATTAATAAGTCTTTAAAATATTAAAATAAAAATATTATAAAGTTATATAAATTGTAGTAGTAAATACATGTAACAAATAAGTTTTGTAATGTAAATATTTAAAAAAAATATTAATAAATAATATTTCGGTTTTTTCTATTAAAAATTAGTTTTTTCCATTCTTCAATTTTTATTTTATTTTAATTTTTTAAGCTGTCATATTTATTTTATTTTATTTATTGACTTATTTTTTTAAGTAGATTATATTGCAACGTTCTTATGTTTAGTAATTTCGATGTTGCTAACAAAAAACAGTATACAATAAACGCAATAGTTAAAAAATGATGTACAATGTTCATCAACTTCATGAATGATAATCAGCTTTAAAAGTTATCAATTTTAAAAAATAGTGAATCATTTAACGATATATTTTTTTCAACTACTATGCTAAATAATATACTACTTTGTTAGATAACAATAACAAGATATTTTTCTTGGAAGCATAAATGGAATATGATTAGAAAAGCTATCTATTTCATAGCATTCATTAAGTAATCATTATATTGCAAAAAATTGTATATATAAGTGCACACAAATATATAGATTCTTTTAAATATGTATTGCATGCGAATTAAGTATATATATGCAGCACAAATTCATAAGAATTTGAACATTATAGATATTTAACACATTTTTCTGAATAACTTTAATATTTATTTATCATTATAAAGTCAATATTTTAATTATAATAATTTATGATTTATATATTTATTATATATTATTATATATATTTATATATTTATTATATATATATATTATATATATTTATTATATATTTATGATTTATATATTTTACATAATAATTATTTATAAATTATAATTTACATAACAAAAAGTAAAAAAAAATAGAAATATAATTTAATATATCATTGTATATTATTACAATTATTATTATTATATTTACTATGCTTAAACTATCATAACATATAATGCTTTTATTATTACTATATTAATTATTACTTTATTTATTTTTGTATATTAATATAATTATATTTATAATTGAAATTTAAAAAAAAAGTTTATTATAAACATACAATATATCCATTTTATTTATATGTGATTATTTATATAAGTAGAAATGAAAAAATATTTCAAATGAAAATTGTAGTATTGATAGGGACATATCATAATTATAATTTGAGTTTAAAATAATATTGAACTTTCTGAAGAATAAATTAAATTTTTAGATAGAATCTTATTTCATCTTTATTATTCTTCTTTCTAATCATTCTTTATTCTTGTAAGTTAATACTGAAGTATATTCAAAATATATATATATATATATTTTTATAAACCTTTAATTTTTAAAAGCCACCAATATATAAACGTGGTATCTTGATAAATATGAACTTGAGAAATATGTAATTTCATTAAGATAATAGCACTTCCACATTACATATCAATAAGAAATTAATTAAATAAAAATTTTTAAAATAAATGAATTAAACATGAAATGAATGAATTAAAATATCAAAAATATATAAAGATTTATGACTTTTTTTTTTACTTCTCACTTTTTTTCGAATCTTTTATTTTACGAATGAATTTAAATAAAAAAAATGAAAATAGTTATATATGTAAATATAAATTAAATTGATATAAAATAAACAACAAAATATTTTTAATGATAATTTATGATGGAATGTTGCAAAATTACAAAATGATTTGATAAAAAAATGATTAATTAATTCTATAATCCTGATACGATTATAAAAATACATATGTATATTATGATATTATAGTATTGTATATTATTGTATTTTATTGTATATTATTATTGTATATTATTGTATATACAATAATATTATAGTATTGTATATTATAATATTATATAAGATGCATTTATAAATATAATCAAATAACTCCTTGTTATCAATCAGCAAAAAATAAGCATATCTCTTTTGTCTTTAATCTTTCGTATTAAATATTTCTCTGATTCTACATTTAAGTATTCATGAAAATTTACAAATTTTTTAAATATTTTCAATTTTTAATTTTTTTCAATGAGATTTTGAAATAAAGATATTTTAAGTAAACAATAAAAAGAAATATTCACTTGCATAAAAACATCTATAACCTTCAAAACTCTAAGCAAAGAATTTAAAAAAGATATTTTTTACAATAAATAAGTTTAATATTATTACATAAATAATATCTTTTAGTAATATTATTTATTAAAAGAAATATATAAAGAATATTTTCATAGCTATGTATTATTATATAGTATACATAATAAATAAAATTTCATTATCGACTTGAAAATAATTTAATTGAATAGTGCTTATTTATTCAAATTTATATAAGTTTATATTTTTGATATTTTATTTCTTTATCTAAATTAATTTTTTTTTAAAACATTTTTTTTTTAATTTTTTTGTTTACAACATTCCATTAAATTTCAACATAATTGACTAGACATTTTTTTTAACTGAATAACAATTAACTTTTACTACAGAGAAACATACAAGAGAACCTTAAATTCATTTTTGCTCAAAGTTATATTTATTTTTATTTTATTTTCTTTGAAATTAAGCATTATGTTATAATCAAAATTAAGTAATTCAATTTGATACAGCTTAAAAAAACAACATTGTAAGTTTAAATTAAAAAAAAATAGGAAAAAAAATGAATGAAATAGCAATATCAAATAATGTATATTAAACAATAAATTTCTCGTTATTGAATATAAAGTTATATAAAAAAAAAACAAATTTTATAAAATTATTCTTTTATAAAATTTTTAGCAATAATTAATAATAATATTACAGCATAATTATTGTAATAGAAAACAATGAAATAACATACCTAATATTTTCCTGAGCGGAGGTCATCTTTTATAAATGTTACAAAGCAAGAATTCACGTAAAAGTCGAACCGTTCTTGGGAATGGCACACGATACAATCATCATACATCGTTAGTTAGAATGTTGATTGAAGTTATCTTACTCAGCTTTAATGCAATTGTGTACGTTTGTACAACGTAAGCCTCCCACTACCTGTAAGAAAATAGTTGCAAAAAAAAAAATTATTTTCATGTTTATCTCATTTTGTATAAATCTAATTTTTCTAACTTTTATAATTTTCTTTTTTTAATAATATTTTTTAAATTTATTTCATAAATTATTATTTTTTTCTAATTATTTATATCCTTCATGTATATGAATTTTTATAGATTAAGAGTATTTTTTATTAATTATTTCATTGATTAAAAATAACTTGATATCTTTCTATTATTAGTTAAATGATAGTAATCTTAAAACTATTATATAATTATTTATATATAATTTTGAAAAATTTAGAAAAATTGATCAAACTTAAATATTTAAAAATAAAATGAATAAGTATTTCTTATGGTTGAAGAATAGACACGAATGATAATTTCAATAAATACTCTATTAAACGTCATTCATGCGTTACATAATAATCGTTTACAACATATTTATAGCGCATAATGATATTAATGACAATTAATACAAATTAATTATAAATAATAATATCTCAACACATGTTTTACTCGATATATATTTTCTGTTTGAATTAACGCAGATGAATTGTGACTATATTTAAAGAGAGACTTTTTTAACGGAAGATAAAACAGAAAAAACAAAATATATAATATGGCATACTAGAATATTTCATCAAGATAATCAGAAAAAATAGCGAGTTTTCTCCATGTTTCTATAGATTCTCTAGTTTGTTACCAATATACTGATTCGGTCCAGCTCGTTTAATTTTTCATCTCTCTCCTCTCTCCTTTCTCCTCTCTCCCTCTCTCTCTCTCTCTCTCTCTCTCTCTCTCTCTCTCTCTCTCTCTCTCTCTCTGTCATTACTTTCTCTTTAAACAAAATATTTACGCTAAAAGCTAGCGATTTAACACAGGTTTCTCCAGAATAACACTTTTAACACGTTCAGTGTCCTCCACTAATTAAATTTTTACTATTCTTTATAATAAACAACTTAAATTTTATAATTATTAATTAAATTAATTCACAATCGAATAGAATGGACTCTTCTATAGAAGAAATTAATGATATGTACATTTCATCTAACTAAATATCTAAATATATTTACAATAATTCTGAATAGATTTTTACTTCTATTTAGGAATAAACTGTACACTTGAAAATTATAAATAGGACATAGAATTAATAAACAATAAGTTTAACTTATTGTTTTCTTGAAATTTTATTGTTTACCATTTCATCTAATAGATAAATGTTGAAAATAAAATATGCACCTTTAACTATCTATTACGTTGCTCAAAATAACTGAATTAATAATAATGATAATAATAATAATGATAATAATCATAATGATGATGATGATGATGATAATGATGATGATGATGATGATAAGTTATTAGTATAAAAGAAAATAGTGCTATATTTTTACTGAATGTATAATTTACATAACATTTGAGTATCATTTTGAGCTACGTATCCATTCTATCAATTGTGAATCAGAACACTAGTGGACCCTTTTCAGTCAACCAGTAATCATTAATAATGTATACAATAATTGCTCTATAAAGTTAATATATTGTAAAAAAGAAGAAGCTAGTAGATAGAATTCTTCCATAACACTGAACGTGCTGCTGGTGATTAATGAGAAATATTAATCCAATGTTCTCTCTCTCTCTCTCTCTCTCTCTCTCTCTCTCTCTCTCCCCCCGCCCCCTCTCTCTAAAAATTATATCATCTTTCGCTAGCTTAGACACAGAAGATTTAGATAGATCACTACTGCCCTATAATTTTCGATAAAATATGTATTATATATGTATATGTAATATTGTCCTGTTATACTTGATCACCAATAAGTTTATACGAAGATTTTAGAATGTAAAATATTGTTCTAAATTTCTTTGTACAATCATTTAATCGATTTCAAGATGTTTATGTAGAAAAAGATCAATTTACATTTTTTTCGTTGTTTTCTATCTAAAAAAAAAAAATAATAATAATTAAATCTAAAAAAAAAATAATAAAAAAATAAAAATTATTATTTCCTCAATTGATGATATAATACAATTTTTGAACGACTTTGAACAAATCCGAAATAATGAATTTCTACATTATCATATTTTCTATTTTTTTTTTGTATGAAGTGAAATTTCATTAATTTTAACTTTATTAGATCTTCTGTTTTTACTGTTCAAAAATTTCTTTATTACTTATAAACATATTATAATATATATTAAATTTTTTATAGTTAATATATTTCTTTTTTATACAAATAAATATTTTTTCTCTTCTTTTCAAAATTAAGAAAATAATCGTGAAAAAATTTTGTATTGTGTTGTTTGAATTTATTCTTTCTAAAAATAAAATCTTATTATTTCAAATTCCCTTTTTTATTTCCTAAAAATAATAACATTATTTCTAATATATTTTTAGAGAAAATTTTTTAAAATTATATAAAACTTGCTCAAACAAAAATTGCTTTCTTAAACTTAATAGTGACCAGTTTTTTCTCACATGATTCATTAATTGAACATATTGTATTGATCTAGTCTCCTATGATTATTACTTCTGCCAACTCCTAGAACATATTATATGAACATATTATATGAAAACACTTAAACTAAATAAGTCACAGACTTTGTATCAGGAGTACACAAATTCCTAAACCAATAATATTTGGAGAATTGGAAATTATTACTCATTGTTCAAAAGAGATTTGTTTGAAATCTTCAAATCAGTATAACAAATCTGTCATTTGTTATATTGATACTTTAATATTTTGCATATTTTTAATCTTGTACAGTCCAATTGTGTAATATTTATGCACTCCTGATCATTTAAAATCCAATATTTTGAACTATACTTTCTCGTATTTTCAACGATTCACATTTTCTTTCTTTTCTTTTGCAATTATAACTAATATTCCTATCTTGATCAAAGAATTTCTGCTGCGCTGGAAACAGCTACATTTTACTTACTTGCGAATAAAATTTTAACTATTATTTTAAGTTTAACATTTAATGGGAATGTTTCATTGAAGTTTATAAAAATTTGAAAAATCTTACCAAGATGTTTTAGATTGCTTGAAATTTTTCAAATAAAGCGAAAATCATTGTTAATTGCAAAAGTGATCTATAATAAAGTAGTAAATCAATATCAAAGAGACCTCTGTAAAACATTTTTGTCTCATTTCCAGTTTCTTTAAATTCTTCTTACATTTCCTCTAATCATAAACACCGTTCGAATCAGTTATGAAAAAAATTTATAAGAATATAATATGTCACAGAAAATAATGTTAAATTTGAATTTCAATACATTTTACAGCTTTTTTTTTCTTTTTGCTTAGCTTACCATGCAGCCTTTGGAGGAGTTGCGGTACCAAATAAGAATATTTATCTCTAGAATATATATTGGTAATATATTGCAAATATTATTTATGGAGATAGCTGCACGTGCCAAGGGGATAAAATGAATCCCAAATTAGACCTTAGAACAGGAATTATTGACTATATTAATAGTACCATACTGAATCCGCGTAGATTCACGTGTTACATTTATCATAATTTATCGCATGAGTATCATAATCTTAACTTGTATATATAGTTTTTTTTATCTAATTAAGACAGTTCGGAACGGTATGGATAAAGAACATTAGTGACACCACCTAATATTCTATTTTACTTTTCATTCATGCACATTTTTCATTCTTACTTGTTCACTATATATATTGTTATTATTTAATATTTAATACTTTAATAAAGAATATATTGTAACTGCTTCAGCGCCCTGAGTCGAAATAAAAATATATATCGGTAAAGATAGTACAAAAAAAGTGAAACTGAGAGCGATATAGATACACTGTTATTAGAATTATACCATATACATACACACACACATACATACATATATATATACGCGCGGACGCGCATGTACATACACAATTTTTTTTTTCTTCAAATAATATTTATATTTTTACGTTGTATACCCTCGCGCGAATTCTGAAATATAATAGTACATATACATCTGCACAATACATATGTACACATATATACGTAACACACATAATTTTATCTTATCATATCTTTACTATAAATACATCATGCATCAGCCAAATATAATTTTCATAACGTATATACGTTTAGAATTATCATGATGAAAACCCCATCAATAATGTTACTTGTATATTAACAAGAAAAATGATACATTCAAACTTGATACATCTTTTAATATGTATAAAGCTTGTATGGAATTACTTTGAACTTCCTATTTTTTTTTAGGAAAACTCCTTTTTCATTCATTTTTCATTCATTCATCTTTTCTTTCATATGCATACTCTCAGGAGCTTTTCTATAAATTCCTCCTTCAATTGGAAAACACTACATGTTGATGCAATACTATCACAGTCAACTTTTACGGAATAGTTGCATCTACATATCTCATGGAATTCTAAACGTAATACGGTTTGTAATTTTTTTTTTTTATAATTCTGTCGAAGTTCTCTATTTTTTTCTTTTTGTATAATTTTACTCGCATCGCAAAATAGGGAGGGGGAAGGGCTGAGACTACTGTATTTTTTTAAGGCAACTGCCATAATTTGAGTAAATCCGTATGTGATTATACCCAATCAGCAGTAAATATGTGTATGTATATATATATATATATATATATATATATATATAAAATATATATACGGACTTACTATATATATATTATATATTAATATAATATAATATAATATATATATATATATTTGTCGGCACCGTTGCGTTTCCCGCAGGACAATCCAACGATAAGCTTCAATATTCTTCTTTTTCTTTATGCATGCCGATTCGTTACAAATGACATAGAATAACGAGAGCAAGCAGGGCACATTTCCTAGGCATATTACATGATATTTACAAAGTTGTTTCGTTTGTTTGGTTCCAATAAAAACTCCTGTAAAAAGAAAAAGAATCATTTTTTATGAATAAATTAAAAATAATCATTAATGAAAAATATAAAAGTTTAACAAATTATGTTTTCCGCTATAAATAATTTTTATTACTTTTTATATTATTATTTTTGTCCAATTATTCATGTATTCCAGTTATTCACGAACAAAATTGTTTCATTTAGCTAAAAACTTAAATAATGTATTCATTTATTATTTGGATAGACAAATAATATGTCTTTTTAATTTTATCATAAAATTGAATTATTGTCTGACAAGATTTCAATCATTAGTCATCAATCATTTTGTGAATGCAGATATGTAATATTATTAATTATTAGCATTGGAAATTGTTAGCATTAGTAAATAAGCCTGATGAATAAACTTCAAATTATGCATTGTTAGATACATATCTTATTATATATGTATATTATATTTAAAACAAAATCTATTAAAAAATTATTAAATATTTGTAATCAAAGCTTCTATCGTTTTATAGACTCATACATAATCATGCTATATTATATATTAATCACAAATATATATTGATAGTTAATTATATTCATATATATATAATTTTGTTACTTCTGAATAAAAAATTTTTCAAAATAACATTACCAAATTAATACATTTTTCTGTTCATTCGCAAACTGAAAATTCATAAAATTCAAAAAATGGGAATGTGAAGAGGCAAAATTTATAAGTATTTTAAATATTCAATTAAATAATGTTTTACTTAATTAAAATCATAATCCATATTTTATTATTGATAATTCTCTCTTCACAAGGAGATATCAAATAGATACCTAATTTGTTCACAGGGCACCAAACGGATCAAGTTGGACTTGATTATTTTGTGATTGCGCAACATTCTGCTGTGGTTGCTGTTGTGGTTGTTGCTGAAGGTTAGTACCCATCATTGAATTTGAACTAGACATCATCATTGGTGCAGCTCCTCCTGTGACCATCATGTTACTAGGTCCACCAGATATTGTGCTCATCATAGGTCTTATGCCTTGCATACTTTGCATGCCTATTGGCACACCTTGCATTCCCTAAGAACACCAGAAATCCGTATGGTCAGACAATTTATACTTCTTACTATTTCAATCCAAATATTTTCGTATTTCCTTTAATGCTTCCAACAAATAATTATTTGTATTCAAATTAAACCAAAATATATGGAATTTATTGCAACTATTCTGAAAATATATATTTTAATATATATATATAATCATATATATAATCATATAATTATATATATTATAATCATGACTTGGATTCTTATAATTTGTGTTGATTTTATTACTTTTGTATCATTTTAAAATAACAAAATTAATATATATACATTTTTATAAATATGAATATCATATTAATAATTATAATAATTATATAATAATTATAAATATATATATAATTATTATAATATAATATCATATCAATTATCATATTAATAATTATATAAAAACAATATTAATAAAAATTACATTTATTATACAATTTATTATACAATATTATAAATTTATCATACAATAGTGTATTCCATATACAATGGTTAAATAATATATGAAAAAATATAAAGTTAATTTTTCTTTTCTAAGAAATTAGTTTAAATTAAACACGTAAATGCATCACATATATAAATTAATGCAAAGCAGGAAAATATAAAGGATATAATATACAATAAAAACAATGATTATAATTTTTAATAATTTTTAATGACTACATCTAATAATTAATTAATAATGTAATCTTTTTTACAGAAATTTAATTAGTAACGACATCAATTATATGTGCAATAAAATATATAAAATAAAATCTTCAAATCAAGCAATACAATTGTTTCATTACAATTTCTTAACAATTCAACTTACCAATGGTGCAGGATGAGGAGGAAAACTCAGAGTTGTTGAAGGAAGTTGCGTCATTCCTTGTCCCTGTAACAACAGGTAGCATGCCATATGCCATACATGCATTGTACAGCTAAGTGTATAAATCGAAGTTCAAAATCAAGTTCACTATATTTTAATATCTATTTTTTTTATACTAACATTATAATAATTGTTTACAATTTATTTTAATTTAAAAATAATTTAGAATTCGTAATTTATATTTTAAAAAGTTAGCATTTATTTATTAACGGTGTTTATTTATATTATGATAATGATATTTGAATATAAAACAATATAATACAATCAAACATGTAATATGATATGAAAACAGAATATAGTGCATAAAAAGAATAAGTGTTTATAATAAGTGTTTATCAGTATTGTTAGATAAGAATAAGTGTATAATTATTGTTTATATATAAGCTTATTGAACAATAAAGCAAGCGTGCGACGACTATATTCAAAGATCATAAAAATGTTGATATAAAAATGAAATTATTAATCTTTTGTTTTGTACTTAATTTATAAAAATATAATATTAATTATGATTATATTGCAAAATAGAGATAATTATTTATACTAAATAATAATCTGCTAACAATTAAAAATAGCATGCTAATAATAGTTCGATATCAAAATAAGAATATTATATTATAATACTAAGAGTCATAATAATCTGATGGCAAAAATATCATGTTCAATCACGTGCTGATAATGACCTTATAGTTTAAAAGTTGATCAATACGTTAAACTTACCATTGGACGATATCCAGCGCCAGTTGTAGCTGCCATAGGTTGCGGTGTCCATCCTCCAGCTGGGCCACCAGTTTTGGCAGCATTTTTAGGCGAATTCCATTGCATACCTCTAAAAAAAAATAAAAGAAATCATCATTGTACAAGTAAAAATCAAAATTTAATATTCCATATTCAAAGGAAAGTAATTATTGTAACAAAAATAATCTTACTTGACTTGTTGCTGAGCACTTTTGTTGATGGTCAAATTTTGAGCAAGACTAGCAAGACTGCTGTCCAAATCTCCAGTCAGGACTTTGCCAGTAGACGCTGCATTTTGTTGTTGTCCTGCTACTGAAATATCATTATCTCCAGCTACAGTGGTAGGTATTAGGATTTTATCCAAAACGTCAAAACCTAAGTAACATCTAGATCAGCTAAAGCTCCAAAAAGCATAACTCAAAATTGCGCGTTTTTATTGCGCATTAAACAACAGAAATAAGAAATATATTTCTAGACATAAAAAAAAGCATAATTTCAAGAAAAATAATGATAACATACAATTATCTATAATTACTCGAGATAAATTATATATTGAATAAAATAAAAGATATATATAATTAAATACAGTATTGTTCCAAAATAAATATATTCTTATTTCTATTTCTTTATTTGAAATCGATCATAAAATAAAAGAGATTTGAAAATGAAAAAAAGTTCGTGAAATCGAGAATTTAAAAAGCTTTACTCGAATTCTTCAGTCGTTTTTCTTATTTTTTTTGTTCTATTTAAAAACAAAAATAAGCTGAATAATATAAATATATGTAAATACATGATCTGTAATAAATCTGGCTGATTCTGAACGGTATGTTTATTTTAAAACAATATTGTATATATATTTTTTTAATATATTCTATGAATATTATGTTGTATACATCATTTTTCATACATCAATGATAAGAAACAATAAATTAAAAAACAATAAATTTTAAGAGAAATAGAAGAAATAGATGAGATAGAAATGATTATATAATTCAAAAATAAATTCGAATTATTATATTTAGTATTATTTTGATCATAAAATTTTTAATAATTTGATTAATAAATAATATTGTAATAATTAAATAAAAAATATTAAAAAATATATATTTTTTTTGTTTCAATAAATCATCATGATTTATTGATGAAATCATTATTGATGTAATAGATTATAGGCAATAATATATAATAATAATAAGTTCGTCATGAGTAATAACAATTAGTGATCATATATTCAAGCAATATTATGTAAAAAAAAAGCCATGCTTTTTACTAAATGAATATATGGTACAAATATATAATTATATTGATTAAAAATAATGTACTTATATAAATCTACTAATAAATATATAACATATAATTATTTAATTTATTATAATTTAATATAGAATATAGATTTATTAACATTCAACTGCAAAAAATTAAAAATATTAAGAAAAAGATTTCTTAAATGACAACAACATATCATATAATATATATGATATTATATATCATATATATATAATATATATCAATAAATTCATATAATCTACTAAATATATTATGCATTCCTAATTAAATATCGGATAACTGTTTATATGTTATTATTATTTATTATTTAACTATTTCACGATCACTTATGAGAAAATTACAATATGAAAGATATCCTTACATTCTTTAAAAAAATAAATAAATTACAAAAGTTTTTGAAAACAATTCATACACACGCAGGCATAAAAATTACTGATATGAAATAATCAACCATTTATGAAATTTTAGAAATTAAAAAAATTATTATAGAAATTTAGTAGAATAATCTATACCAAGACAATAACATAAATCACCGATGCTATACATCTCTGAGCTTTTGGAAAAAAAATCTCTAAATTAAAGATTCTAATTTGTTCTAATTTATTTTATATTATATATATTAATTTTTTCTAATCTTCATATAATCTTTAAATTTTTATGAATTTTTTGTTTTATTCTTTTACATTAAAAAAAAAAGAAACAAAATCATATAAGAATAATCGAAGTAATTGTAAAAAATACCAAAAAAAAATAACGATACATAGCTCATGAGACTTATCGAAAAGCATCACTGATTCCTCTGGCATGCAAGGGAAAGAACCATACATTCCCGTCACCTGAAATCGGTTGTTTTGCCGGAGAACCGTACCCCGCCGGGACTTGGGTGGGGATACCGTAGCCGACCATCGGTCCGCCAGACATGACCGACTGCCCGGTGGCAGCCATATTGGTAGCCATATCAAACATGCCAAAACCCTGTTGAAGAGGTTGCTGTGCTTGTTGCGCGGTCGGCAGTTGTTGAGCTATGGGTGCCGGCCTTGACGGAGACCCGCCCAGTGCCATTCGAATGCTATCGTTCAGATCGTCAAACGCACTCTTACTTGGAGCGATGGCGGTAGTGATTGTTGTTCCAGAAGACAGTTTGCCAACAGCCACTCCGGACACCGTTGGAGAAGTTGGTCTAGGCGTACCGTTTATCGCTGTCGCGGGAGGCGGCGGTCTGGGAGGCGGCGTGGCAGTGGACTTACCGGAGGCTAGAGTCACAGAGGACGCCGTATCTGCGGCTTCCCCAGCGACACCCTCTACGGTCTTGAGCACTGCAGAGTCGCTCCCAAAGAGATCTGCCTGGCCGCCAGCACTGAACAGGTCTCCGGTCTGCGTTTGTTGCTGGTTA
This sequence comes from Apis laboriosa, assembly GCF_014066325.1. Lineage (NCBI taxonomy): Eukaryota > Metazoa > Arthropoda > Insecta > Hymenoptera > Apidae > Apis > Apis laboriosa. Next base: position 249,506 of record NW_025223501.1, read on the forward strand.
TCGCCACCGTTCGTATTGGCAGCAACATTGGTCGCGGCACCCTGCTCGAAGAGACCGAAAGCGGCTGCGTTTGACTGCGTTGACTGGGAACCGAGGGAAGGGAAGTCGGACATAAAAGGATTTGGTACGGATCCGGCCGTTCCTGGAGCACCAGCTTGCGCAGAAATCAAGGTGCATCAATTATTAGCATAATTCTTTCTTTTTTTTTTAAATTGCTTTGATTAATTGCCGCAAGATAATATAATATTTTTAACTATTACTCATCGTGCCTTGTACTATTTATGTACACGATGAGATTATGTGAATACATGTGCGTAAATGAGTATAACAACAAAATTTCAAAATTAGTGTGATAATAAAATTTTTTCATGAGCTAGAAAGAATTAAGTTTAAACTTTATTGTTATCTCATATAATTTTTGAATTTGTAATAAGCAACATATTTATTTGTGTAATTAGTGTAGTTATTTTTGGCCAACAATCTTATTAACGATGTTTCTTATGACATTAATGATATATTGTAATATTTGAGAAGTTAATCCTAAATTTTATAAAAATTTTGAGAATAAATTAGGAAGAAATTATATTTTGTATCTGAAAATTTAATTTAATCAAATTCTTCTGGAACACTATCATAATCATCTCATAGGATTAACTTACACAAACATCATGAATTGATACTATATAATATATAGTATTATATAGTATTATATTACTATATAATATATAGTATATAAAATATATTATGAAGCAAAAAAATCCTTTAAGAGAAATGAATATATACACATAAAATATGTATGTAAAGAAAAAAGATAATTTAACAATGAAAAAATATAAATTTTTGTTTCATAAAACAATAAAAAAAGTTGAATCAAGTACTCACCAGATTGAGAATCTTGATTACCAAATACAGAAGAGAAACTATTATCTGTAACAAAATTATTATTTGCTGGAGGCACTGCAGCAAAACCTATAAATCAAAAAATAAAAAGATCTCGATGAAATAACGTAAAATATGATTATGATGTAATAATGATCAAATAAAAATTTACATTAATAGTAAATAAGAAAAACAACACAAAACAAAATAAAATAATTATATTTACCGTTACCGTTAGTCATCCACATATTATTCTGTGTTTGTGTAGTCGGTGCAGCTATAGATTGAGGTGTTCCACCAAACATGTCCGCAAAAGGATTGCCTGCTAATTGAAGTAGATCGTCTGATGCTTTTTGTGGCTGAAATATCAATATAATTTATAAAAAAAAAAAATATTATTATAATGAAAATATTTTTAGTTACCTGGCTTTCAGTACTCGTTATCGTTGATGATGCACCAAATAAATCTACAATTGGTTGATTAGCATTGTTTGTCGGTGAACTAAGGAATGGATTCGTACTGGGGCCACTGGATGGAGATTGCACTTTTGCCTAGTATATATAATAACATATAAAAATGTTACCAATATTTTTTTTACAATAATTTTTTTAAAAAAATGCGTTATTTTTTATAATACATTAAAATAAATCTTTTAATACCTTATATTGATTCATAGCAGCCTCCTCTTCCGCAAGAGCTTGTTGTCGAAGCGCTTCATCGATATGTCCATTTCCGGCATGGTCAAGGCGGTTATTACTAGCTGCTGTTCCAAACGCAGTACTGGTGGAAGACAGGGCGGACACTCCCGACTTTACATTCGTTCTATTGCTGCTTAGGTAATGATTGGGCGATGGATGTGTATCGATGGAATGGTGGATTTAGAGGAAAAAAAGGAGGAAAAGCCATTTCCAGCAGAGAGATAAATGTGGCCGAAGGAGCGAAAAGGAACGTTGATCATTGAAAACAAAGGAAAAGACAAACAAAAAACAAAGAAACAGTGTAGTATGTATAAAGATAATAATGATGTGTAAAAACTTAGCTACACAGTGCTCTTTCACTCAAATGTACATACAAATATACTCGTAAATATATAATTATAATCATGCGTAACGCTAGATTTTTTTTTGTCATAAATTTTTGTTTTTTTTATATAACTTTTTTTTATATAATCTTTTACTATGTATTTTAAAATAAATTTATACAAGCAAGTTGAGTTAAATAATACTACCTAATACGTTGTATAATATAAATGAAATGAAAAGAAAAAAAAACACACGCACTTTTTCACTTACTTACGCTTATATACATATGTAGATTAATTATATGCAAGAAAATATCACCTAGCTTTTGCTTTGCAATTTAATATCAATTACTGATATTATTTTAAAAATATATCAATTGAAAATAAATATTGATTACAAAAGTTATATTATTTACACGAGCTTCGATGACTCGTTAAAAAACAATAGTCTCCAAATAAGTGAATAAGTAATAAATAATATGCAAAAATTAATTTGTAATCAGTTTTATTTATAATCAGTTAATCAGGATTTAAAACAAACCTCAAGAGAAACCACTTATCCAGGAAATACTGATTTTTTTTTTTAATTAGAATTTTATCATGAACGAAATTTAAAACATTATTATATTAAAATAATTTTATTAATTATTTTCGCCGCAAGTTGTTAAAAATTATACAAATTACCAAAAGATGAATCAAAGGAAATATAAATATGTGCAATAATCAGCGATAAAATATTTAAAAAAATATTAGCGATAAAATGTAATCTCTTGGATAATAAGCTAAGTGAAATTTTTGCAGAAGATTTCAAACAAAATCTCTAGAAACCATAAAAAGCGATAATAAATCGAGAAATTAATATAGTTAATCACTAGCTCGTTATTACTATAGCCTGCAAATATAAAATAAAAAACGAAAGCGAAAAAGAAAGAAAAAAAACTTTTTAACTTTTAAAAAAAATAAGCACAAATTCAAGCAATAGAAAACAAATGTCATTACCTTTGATCTTACAATTTACAAAACATTTTATGAGGAAAGTAGTATGATTAACGATTGGATGATAAATAGGATTTATATTTTTGTATGTTATTGAATTTATAATAGAATAGTAACAAAGGAAAAAGTTTGATAGGATTGATATTTAAATATACGTTATATGTCTAAATATTGCACTTTTTAAATCATGATAATTTATATTATATGTGAAATATCTTTCTCGAATGAAAATGTCTTATTTGCATAATATATATAATATGTGTCCATTTATATGTATGTTTTATATTTTACCTTTAAATATTATTAATAGATGAATCGCAAAATATTCTTTAGAATTAATAAATTTAATTCTAAATTCTAAATCTATTTTGAATATTATTGGTAGATATTTAGATATTTGTAGAAATTATAATCAACATACCTTGCAGATTGCGTGGGAGTGTTTGCTGCAGAACCTTTCTTTCCTTCTAATGAAGCTAAATGTTGTTCCAATGCATCTAATAAACTACTAGGAGCCTAAGAAATATCCATTTTTAAAATTTGATCTATAGATATATTTTTTTCATAAAATTCAAGAATTATAATTTGAGTTCAACTAAAATATATATTTTTACCTTTGTTAAATCAGGTATATCTCCTTTATCAATACCAACGTTCTGAAAAAAAAATATAAATTAATTTTAAGAAATATAAATTAATTTTTAGATGATTTCTAATTTACACGATCAATATTTCAAAACTTACTTCGGCAACTTTTAAAAATTCACCAACCCGATCCATTCGTATGAGAAACTTTTTATACAGATCCAAAGCCTCGCGACATTGTTTTTTATTCATATCAAAATATTTTTCTAGAATGTAACAAAACAAATATTAAATATTTCTTCCATATAATAATAGATATTTAATTAAATAATAGATAATATTAATAATATTAATTAAATAATAGATATTTTATTAATTAAATAATAGATATATTTTACCTAATAAATTAATAATGCCATCATTATAACATGCAAACAATCTAATTAAATCCCGAAAGAGAAGCATAAAAGCCATATTTATAACGCCATTGGTTAGGTCATTGGCAGTACAATCGAATTCCAATAGTGCATCCAATTGTGATTGTAGTACTGGTAAGGTTTTCAACAATTTCTCGGCATTCATTGTACGTAAAGTACGATCATCCTTTCTGAAATATAATTTGAAAAGAAAAAAAATCATAAAAAAATTAAATTATTTCCTTATTACTTACTAACAATTACTTTATTAACTTACTTCTTAATTCCTTACAAATTATTTTTTATTAATTACACAAAATATATGTTTTTTATTAATTAAAATCAATTGCTTACCCCCTCTTCACCTTACAAAAATCAAATGCCACAGTCCTATAGGAAAGAGCCTTTTCATTGAGGTACTTTGCATATCTCCTGATAAACGGTGACATGTCATAGCCTATAGAAAAAAAATTTAATTTAAAATTTCTTAATTCATCCATTATACAAGAAACTTTAGGATATAGTTAATCAAAGAAAAATATAGTTTTTCCAGAAAAAATAATTAAAAATTGAAATTGTGCAAAGTGCAAGAATTTGCATGCATGCAAGTGTAAGCGGATATGAGCTTTTATTAAAATTATCGATTTTGAAAGGTTTTCAACTTAAATTAGAAAATGTGTACTACATGCAAATAATGAATAAATTCATCTTGATATTTTTCATAAAAGATTAAATAAACATTTCAGAAAATAATATTATTGAATTAATATTAGGAGTTACAAATAAAGAATTAATTTTCCTAAAGAATTTCTAAACAATTAATTATATAGTATTTAATTATAAAATTGAATAGAATTAGATAATAATAATAAAATAAATATAAGATTTCTTCAACTTTTTATTGTATTAATAACAAGGAATACTAATTATTAATATCATTTAATTATCCAATTTAATTCTAAAATCTTAGATAAAATATTACACAAATTTAGAGAATAATATTAGTGGAAAAAATATTAAGATATGGAAAAAAGGATAACAATAGATGTTAACTCACCGATGCGAGCTCCTGCTGTGCCCAAATAGAGAGAAAATTAGTTCCAGGTTAGTAAATCATAGACAGAGGCCAGATACACATAGCTGCATAATGCTAGGAAGTTAGCCAGAAATAACTTATTAATAAATTTCTGATTCTAAAGAGTAAAAATAATATTATGCATTGTTAGAAACAATTATATATTAATTTTGTATAATTACTTAATTTTAGACAACATTTTAAAATTAATTATATTAATAACTATTTCAAACATTTTAAATACAACTTTCAATTACAATCTTCTTCAGAACAAAAAAATTTCTACGTACATTTTTATTCATTTTTAACATAAAAATTATAATTATTTAATTATGAAATTCAATATTACACAAATATGTTAATTATTAAATTATTAAATTATTAAATTGTTGAAAATGTTGAATTATTAAATTTTATGAAATCTTTAAGATAAAAACTATGAAATGTGTGATTGTGCTCGGCTCGCATGCGTGCTGCATTCGAATGTAACTTTTTATTTCTTGCCAAAATTAACACATTGTAAAAAAAAAAGCAACAAAAAAAATAACTTGGAAACATGCCAGTTTGATAATGGTTCAATTAAATCACCGTCTCTATAATTTTTATCCATCAAATTATTTTTTTGTAACATCATGTAAAACATAAAAACATATATTAATTATTAATTAATTAAATCTATTCCGTAATTATTCTTTAATTTAATTTTATCATAATTTATATAATATTAATTATGAAATATATCATAATGAAAATTTGCGAAAATAAATACATAATTTTAAATCTTGATATCTTTATTTATAACAAACAAAAAAAATTACTTTAGTTACTAAAAATTGCTTTATTAGAATCTTCTATTCTATTTCCTCATTTCTTTTCTTAATATATTTTAAATATTTTATTTCATCATTTTCTTAAAATTTAATAATTTTCTCATTTAATTAATTTTTGTATAAACATTTATTTTTTTTAATGTACGTTAATATTAAAAAATATTATTCCATACTTAATTATTTATATTAATTTATTGCAAATGAAATAACAAAATTTTTAATATAAGGATTTATACTTACGATTTTATTGAAAATAATATTAATTTTCAAATGTTTTATTCAACAAATTCAATTTAAAATCTTATCTTGAAAAGTAATATCAAAATTATTACAATTAAATGATTTTATTAATTTAATTGATTACTATTGATAATTTTTTTTATTTGTTTTTTTATGATTATATTTGTAAATTTCTTATTTATATTCTATATTCAATACTAATGGAAGATAGCTTGCTCATTTAATGCAATCTTTTTGAAAATTCTATTAATGTAATCATTAATAGAAAAGCATTAAATTTATATAAGAAAACACTTGAATGATGAAATATAATACATTGCAATATATAATTTGTTTCTTTGTAATGAGACAATTGAATAATATTGAATATAATAAAATAAAATTCAATAAAATAATATTGAAATTATTCATCTAAATTTTAAAACTAAAACTATTACATCAAAATTTAAAAACTTTAAATTTGCATGTAATAAATATTATTCAATACATTTAATCATTTATTTTTGATTAAATTGGTTATTTCATATGCAATAACTTGATATATATATATATATATATATATATATATATTTAACTCTTTAAAATCAAATACTCAGGATGTTAGAAGAAATAAAAGTGTTTAAAAAAAGAAAAAATAAGGGGCAATGAACATTGACAGGGAATTAACCGGAATCGAGCATCTAATTGAACCACTCGACAGAAGTTAATGCAAGAAGATTCTTTTACACAATGTGATCACCTTGAACGCCGCTTTTATCGAGAAAATTACTGAGTTGAAACGTGCTGTTGCTGGATGCTAGATATTGTGTAAATCTCTGTAACAGAAAAATTATTGAATTCGTTAAGATCATTTCTCCGAAATAATTTACTATATTTTTCTATTTTTTTGTTCATTAATTTAACTTGAAATCTTATAAAATCTAATTAATATTAGGTTAAACAAAGATATTCATAATTTTTTTCATTAAAAAAATTTTAAAAAATTATAAAAATCTTTTTTTATTTAAGAATCATGATAAACAATATAATATTTTAAAATAAAAAATCATTAGTTAAATTATTAGTATTACTTTCACTATTATAATTCTCTAAAGAAATGACTATCTTACAGTTACTGTTCTATTGAATTATATATACAAACTGTAAATTATTAGACTCTAATCACAGATTCATATTATTCGATCCCATGTACATTCACGCACATATGACTAACAAGGACGATGACATTTCCTTTTTTCAACTCATTATTGAAACAAAATAAATTAAACAGTTTCTAGATGTAAATAATACTCTAAATCTTTTATGAACAAATCTTTAAATTTTATTCATAAAAAATAACAAACAATAAAGATGATTAAAAACTTTAAACATTATTTCATTAGTAAAATAAAGTAAAATAATATAAATTCATTAAATTTTAAAACAATACATACAATATTTAAATAATTGAAAATTTTGAAATAATTGAAAATAACAGAAAGCCAATTAATAAGAATTTAAAAGTATTCTTTTCATAAATTGTTTTTTATTTTATATTTAGGATTTTCATTTATAGGATTTTCATTTATAGGATTTTTATTAATTTTCAAATTAATATTCGTTGAGAAGCAAAGGGAAAAAAATCTGATTATTCTTAAAAAAGTCACTTATTAATTATTATTAAAGTTGTTAGTATTAAAGTATTTGTTATTGTTAAATCTGATCTGCATTATAAAAATGAAATTATTTTTACCTCATTGCCATAACAAAGCATATGGTGTACTGTGATCAAAGCTTTGAAAACGACTGTCCAGTTCGTGTTCTGTGATCGTTCTATTAACAGATTTGCCAACTGAGGTATCGACACGTTGGGTTCGTTTGTACATCGCACGAGGTCTGAAACAGAATGACAAGTTTTATTAATCATGAAATTTTATCGAGTATCAATTTTTTTCACTGGAAAATTAGTAATACTGGTAATACACTGGAAAGCTAGTATTATTTTAGTAATATTTCTTCTATATTTAATATTCGAAATTTTACAATAAAAACAAATTTACCATTACTATTATATTAATTTATTGTAATACTTAGTACTATTTTAAAAATTAAAATAAAAATCTAGATGATTTGTATCTTTTTTTCATTTTTCAAGTTAATGATGATTTGTTTTTTGATATGTTAGAAAAAAAAAGATATCTTGAAAAAAAAATCTTTTCAAGAATAAAATTGTATGTATAATATAATATTTTGTAAAAAAAAATGATATGCATAATTAGATTGAGAGGATTTTTTCTAATTTTTTTCTAAATAATCAATTTTTTCTAAATAATCAAGACTTTCTCGTTATTCTGGAAATGATAGGAGTTAAAAAAAAGATCAAGATTATTATTCCCTCATCATTTTTTCTAATTTATTTTTCAGTAAAACCATCGAAAAATATCTAGTATCTTGGTAGAATATTATCATTTCTAACTGCTTTCTATTCGATATCTTTCTATTTTATACAATTATAAAACAATCCATGAAAATATATAGTAATGAAATAACATTCTATTACTTTGTATAAAAACAAAACTGTATAAAATTAATTTTTCAATTTTTATGTTCATTTTAAAAACATATTTTATCATTATAATAGAAAAATTAACGAACTTGTTGAAATACTGTTTCCTTGCGGATTTTTCTAATATATTTTATTTTGATATATGAGAAAAATAAATATATATATAATGAGAAAAATAAACAAAATTGAAAATCGATAATATCTTTTAAAGAATTTGAGTAAATTAATGCTTGAATAAATTAATTGAGTAAATAATCATTATTTTTTTCATTATATTACAACAAAACAAATTAATACTTTGACAAATACATTTAGTAATTACAAAGAAAAATAAAAAAGATATAATGGCTGACAAAAGATTATAATTTGCCAAATGATTTTGAAACTGTCTTCTAAGAATATCAGACTGCATGTATATTTGTTCCTCTTGAAAATTTTCGCATCAATTGGTTTCTATTTTTTTTTTTTGATGTTACAAAAGATTTTTGCATATTTAGTTTTTATCATCTTTTAATTTAATTTTATATAATGTGAAAATATAAAGATTTTATGTGATTTTTTTTCTAAAATTTTTGTATTATTTTCAAAGAAAAAAAATCCATCGTGATTGCTGCCAAAATGATGAGATGTTTTAGTAAGTGTTTGACCTTGCCTTCTCTTCTCTAATAATGTACTCCCGAATAAGATTTAAAAGTCACATCTCATTGAATAGTGTTCTTACTATTTATAAAAGATAGAAACCACGTAGTTTAATATATATACTTTGTAAATAGTGTAACAAGTTGAACTGAAATTCTAAGCATCAATTTTTTCGATTAATTTTCTATAATAATCAAATTATAAATTAAGAATTTTTAAAATTAAGAAATATCTTATAATATAATTTAAATATTTCAAAAAAAAAAAAAGAAAGATTAATATAGAGAATTAATATAGAGAAATATTTAAAGATAAAATTTGAAAAATTCAATAAAAATTAAAATAAGCTAAAAGAAAAAATAAGTTCTATTATTATGACTACTAATGACGAAGTTTCTTCTACTGTAATATTAAGTTTCATAACTATTTATTTATATATATATATATATATGTATACTCTTTGTAGCTAGTTAAAAATTATAGATTAATAAATATATATAACAAATAAAAAATTTCGTTCTTTTTCAAAATGTCTTATACATTGAGTAAAAATAACGAAATTTTTCACTAAACTCATTTTATAAAATATTTTTTTCCTATGTACTTTACTCATCTTTCTCTTAATAAATTTTTTTATAATAAGTAATATTTTTTTTACTTTTGCATAAATATCTATTCTAAATTTATTTATTTCAAATATTTCTTCACATGATAATAAATTTCATAATTTTATATTATTAAAATTATATTTAAAAATAATTATCTTTTAATTCGATAGGAAAAAATTTATTAAAGTTTATTAAATAAAGACAATATTAAATAAAAATCGATAAAATCGATAAAAGAATTTCATTACGCTTCTTGTTTTCAAACTGATATTATAAATAAACAACCATGATATAGATGAACATGTTAACCATAGGAAATAAAGAAATCCGATGAATCTAATAACGGCAGATATTAAATGTAACAAAGAATTCAATCATTATCAGAATTATCTGAAACTTGCAAGGGGTGTGCACATTAAAATGTTTCTCCGAATCCAGATTCAAATGGGGGCGTCACCGATAAAATGTTTTGGTAAGACGATATCTGTAACAAATGCAAATTATCAAAAAGAAAAAACTTTTGTATATTGTAAATCTGATTTACTTCGTTCTTGCATCATTATATGTCCTCAAATTCCATTTTTGAACTTTTCTGTTGATTCTTAACAAGTTTCTTATTGGCGAATATTTTTTTGAATATAAATGTGAAGTAATTTAATTTTTAATTTATATCTCAATAGAAAAAAATTCGATTTAATTTTTAAATCTGGTTTAAATTATCTATTAAAAATTCTTCATAAATATTCATTAAAATTTGCTTTTTTGCCATTTCAGTTAATGTAATTAGAAAAAATAATATAATCGTTTTCAAGAAAATCAAAAATTAATTCTATAATAAAATTGGAACAATTTTAATTGTACACTATTTTTGATAAAAGTTATTTTAGCCAAGATGATCTTTTTATAATTGGATAGTTCGAAATAGTTATGATACTTAAAAATTAAATATAAAAAAATTAACAATCGTGCAATTCAATCATTAAATTTAGGAATCCAATATGGAAAGATAACGATTACCTAAAAAAAAAAAAAAAATTATGTGAATAAATATAGGAAATATTGATAACAAATTTTTCGAGACAATACTTAGTACAATTAGTAAATATACGAGTAAATTACATAATTCAACATCTTACAAAATAAAAATTATCACAAATGTTTTCAATTTAATTAAATTATAAAAATTAGTAATAAATTAATAACAATGAAAAATTATATCAAAATTTAATAAATATAAAATATTGTATTGTTAATATATTATATTAATATATTATATATATATATTTTATGTATATATATTATTAATAATTGTATTGTTAATATATTATATTTAAAAAAAAAATTTAACAAAAATATTAAAATTTAAATGATCAAGAAATATCAACTTGATTGTGAATCAAAAATTGATAATATAATCGATATTTTGCTAATTACAATATATCGACAAAAAAAATCGTAACTATATCCCATTCAATGATAAAGAATTTCATCAAGAAATTCATGGACATTATTTTTAGTACGAGAAGTGATTATTCGAAGTCTCCGAATAGACAAGTAATCAAAACCATTACGAGGTCATCGGCTAGGAATCAAGTATACGACCGATCGATAAACGGAATCTCGGACGAAAGCTCCCTAGGATGCAATGCTAGTGGGCATGTGCGAAGTATTCGTCTAATCGAATATGTATATATAATATTTAGGTTTTGCAATCGATCGATCCTTTCTGATCTTCATGCGTCATTTATAACTTTATTAACCTTAAATAGTTCAATTTCATTCTTCTAGATATTAAATATTTTTTTAATTATTAAAATTATATTAAAAAACAAAAAATTATATTAAATATTTATTAAAAAATAATTATATTTATAAAACAAGAATACAAATATGATTCAATAATTGTAATCAATTGAACTTCCATCTAAGAAAAATCGATTATCGAAAACTTAAATTTTCTTAACTTTCTAACTTAGATTTTTTTTTAAAAAGAAAGAAAAATATTGAACATTATATATATGATTTGTATAATGTGATATTAAATATCATATTTACAAAATAGTATACAAGATTTAGGAAATTTAAATACGATGAAAAAATATTTATAGAAATTATTTCATTAATAATTTATTGTAAATATTGCACTTGTAAAAATAAAAAAATGATGTGATGATTTCTATCTTCCATTTGTATTCATCAAAGATAAAAGTAATAAATTTAGATAAATATACTAACAATTATAATCATTTTTTATTATTAATACAAAATTCTGAAGTAAAAATTATATAATCATTGCATTAAATTATGAAATATGAAAAAAAATTGTTTTTTATTATTTTTTACTAAAAGTGAAAATAAAGATTGTAGAGAAAGAAACAAGATTAAACTTAATGAAGATTTCATCGACAAAAATTTGTTTCACTATCTAAATTAACAGACCGGAAGAAAGAGTGCAAGTTCCGTCCTGTTAAAACGGAAACGCGTTCTTGTTTCTAACGAAATATGATTGTTAATATTGTTATTCGTTAAAGAATAATTGAAATAAATGAATGAAACAATATAATTATTATTTTTGTAATATATCATAATTTTTATATAAAATTTAAAAATATTAATATTTAAATTTATATTAAATTAATTTTTAATTTAGGAATGTTTCAACATTTATATTAAAATAAATCATTTAAATCGAAAATATACATTATACACACGCATGTATCTGAATAAATGAATTAGTAAATATAAACGCATATATTAAAATTTTTAAATAAACAAAAAATTTTCGTAACAATGCTTATTTTAAATTTTAAATTATAATTTCTTTATGTAAGATAAACTTTTAATGATTTCATTTGTATCAATATTTTGTAAAATTGTCAATATAAATAAAAAAAACCAATATAAATAAACCAATATAATAAAAATATAACCAATATAAATAAAAAAATCAATATTCACATATAAATTACATTAAAAAAATAATAATGACATGAAATTTTTATAGAATTGTAAAATGAAATATTGAAATGATGAATAACATTGTCCAAATTTAAAATAATTTTTTTGAATATAAATTAAATTAAATTTAAAAATAATTCGACAATATTGAAAAATGCAAAACTCTAATATTATATTTTTTGATGAAAATAAATTTTTAAATTGAAAATAAATGTCATAGTATTTACATATATAGATATATCTATACTTATAAATCTTAATGTAAAAATATGTTATAAATAATGTTATAAACCTCATGCGACAGAGATAATCACGAGGAACTCATGCGGTTTCCTACCGTTCAAATATAAAATAATTTTATTTTCCTATTGATAATAAATTTTTGTGTTATTAATAATTATCAAATTTCAATTAACGATCAAACCAATGATAATACTTGATAGAAATCTACTTTTATTTTTTAATATTTGAATATTTTTCGATTTTCATAGTTATTTATAACTTTCAACAATAATTCTATAAGTAATTTAAATTAAAATATACTCTGCTTATTAAAGCCAATAGTTAGTAGAAATTTAGATAATTTGTCAAAAAAAAAGAAAATAAAAGAAAAACGTCTTAAATTTGAATATTTTGTATTGGTATACTGATAATAATAAATATACTAATGAATATAGAGAAATGTGTTTATATAATACAATTCATTGACATTCAAATATAAGATAGATTTCCTTACTAATTCAAGGAAAATTATGTCACTAATAATCTTTAACTTTATGGCAATATTTATTTTTATTTTATTTTTTATTTTATTTTATTTTTTATTTTTTATAAACCAATAATATCGTAATAGCTACTACAGAAAGTATAATAAATTATTTTTGCACAAAATATCTATTATAAATAAGGATCCAACAATTCAAAAACTTTCACCATTACTCAATTAGAAATCTCAGTTGAATTCGAATATTTTGGAATACTTATATATATGTTTAATGATAACAATATTAGATTTTGAACAATTATCAATTTGAAAAATTTAACAAATTAATATTAATATTCCTATATCAATGCGATTTTTGAAATTTTTTTTAATTTATCTCAATATAAATTTGCATAATTATCTATATTAATATAATATGATTGTAATAAATAATACATATATAACGCAATAGTAACGAATTGTACAATCAATATTATTAGCTTGTGTAATATACTCTAATATACACTTTTAACAAAAAAAGCTTATGAAATCAAATTATTTGTTTTTTTAAAAGATAATTGTTTTTTTAAAAGATAATGATCACTATCAATATAATAATCGAAAAAAATGTGATAATGATCATGATTTTATATCAATATCTTGACAGTTATTTAAAATTTCTGATGATACATACCGAATTTTCGAATTATAAAATAAAATGACATGAAATTATTTAATATTCAACAATAATTTATGATATTCTTTATTTTTCATTCTTTTTAACAAACTAATCAATTTTTTGATCTTCAATTTTTTGTAGACATTAAATTACATGAAAATGTATAATTGTCAATCGAATTACTTTCCTTCACGCAACGTCTGGAAATTGAAAGTAATCCGTTAAAGTATAACGGACATGAAGATATACAAAAGTTTGTTCTTCGTTTTTATATATCAAACATGATTAATTTTTCATATACTTTGAAAAATTGTTTAATCTCAAGAAAAATTATTTCTATTGTAATATGATTCATTTTCCGGGAATTATAACAATTTATAATAATAGTTAATTATATTTTGATGATACACTTAAATGATATACATTATACAAAGATTAATAATTTCAGACAATAATTTTAAGAATTTATCCTGTCACTTTCTTCATTGAAAAAGAAATTGATTAAAATACCGGAAAAAATACAAAATCATAATTGAAATGATCGGAATAGATAAATGAATAAAAGAAAATATGATGAACTTACATTCGAGATGTTTCTTTTTCGGACCTATCATCTCTTCTGTAGTAGCTTTGCATACAGCTTTAGCAAGACCCTGGCCGGCGATGCTATGTCTCGCTGCCAACAGTCTATCGTTGATTGTCTGTCCCGCCATAGTGTCGTTACTTCTGTCACACTAGAACTTTTTGAAGCTTACGTATTTTCCAATCCAATTCTTGAGTTATACTATCACAATTAGAAATCGTTCTTCAATTTCGAAGATAATATTAGCAAATGCACACCACCCACGAAAATTAGAGAAATGTACCTCAAAACCGAGAATACCGACAGGAAAAGAAAAATTACAATACGCAGAACTATTTCCCGTCAATTCTTTCCGAAATTTTTTTAATTTTGTGAGCGCCAGTCTAATTTTGCCTTCCCAACTCGATCTAGCCAGAAGAGCTCTCTCGCGCGCGCGTAAAGGGCTCAGCTGGGCGAACGACAGCTTGGCTCACGGCGACGACAGAAGGCTCTCACAATCTGCCAAAATGGCGACTCGAACCTCCTACTGCTTCGCCGGACCGATCACTCCTGACAGCCAATCCTACTCGCTCTCCGCAAACACGGCCTACTATCTCTGACGTTATACCACTTTAATCAAATCAAGTTTCAAAATAATTAAAAAATTTTTTTAATTTTAAACTGATAGTTTTATCAAAAGATATAAATAATTTATTTTTAATTATATTATTATTTTTAATATTATTATGGTTTGATATTACTTCAGTAAAAATTATATTTAAAGCAAAATAATATATTAAATAATTATTTCATAATTTTAAGATAGATAGAATATTAAAGAAAAAATATAAAAAGAATATATACTCTTATTTAGAATATCGATCGAAAAGAAAAGATAGTCTCCATAATAAGTTTAAAATCGATAATAACGGTTCAATTTCTGCGCATGCATATTCGTTACAAAGTAATACATCTAATTTATATCGTATCAATGATTATAGACATTTTATATTTTTTTATTAATATAAATATTTTATTTTTATATTATTTTGAATCAATATCTTTTTATTTATTAATATTTTCACTAATTTAAAAATTATTAATTAATTTAAATGTGAAGTAGATTTTTATATTTCTATATAGAAATAAAATATAACTAGATATATATATATATAATTAATAATAATAAATTACTATATATTAAATAAAAAAAATTATAAAAATTTACATACACTATGAATTTTATATATGTGTAGTTCTCTTAATATTATTGATTAAACTTAAAAAATTTTTGCAGCTAATGTTGGTACGAATACATTGTGATACAATGTCGTAAAAGAAATTAAAAGATCTACGAATTGATTTTTTTCTAGTAAAAAATTTATCTTAAAAATGCGTACGTATAATTAAAAAATTATTATTTTAAAAAATCAGTGAAATACATATTTAAAATATATACAATATTAAGTATTTAAATGTTTAATAGTTATTAAAAGAAGAAAAATAAGATGTTAGATTTTCTGGTTAGCTAACATAATCATCAATTTTTTTCATTTAAATTTGTTTATAAATAATGAATTAATTGAATAAAAAAAAAATTGATATTTCCCATTTAATTTTTCAGCTGTTAGTAGTGGAGTATCTCTTGTATTGTCTTCAATCTTGACTGTTCTTATATTTTCGGGAATGCAAATATATAAAGTTTGGTTAGCATCATCACAAATTTATACAATATTAGGAGGATATATTGGATCGATACTATTTATGTGCGTGTTAACTGCAATAGGAAACTTGGAATCAACAATATTTGGAAAATCTTTTCAACAAAAATTATTTCCAGAAGGTACATTATTTAATATTGACATTATTATGTATAGTTATGTGTAGACATATTATGAAATTAATTTTGAATAACAATGATATTTTTTTTACAGTTATTTTTTCACTAATGATTAGCTTAATTGCATCAGCTTTGGTACATCGTGTAGCAACTACAACATGTTTTATATTTTCTATGATTGCATTATATTATATCAATAGAATTTCTCAAGAAACATATGCTCAACCAATGCCTCCAATATCAATTCATATAAAGAAGAGGAAATAAAAATAATTATGAAAATCTAATTTGTTTTACAATACTTAAAAAATGTTGAATTATTTTTAAAGCTATTTTAAACTTTATGTAAAATTATTTTGTCTGTAATATATATAATATATAATTAATTTTTCATTATTTACTTTTATTTTCTTAAGAATGGGATAATATGAGATAATAAAAGTCAAAATATATTTATATTATTTATAAATATTTTACAATGCTTTAGGATTTCGCTTTCTTTTGCTTCTTCTATGTTTTTCTGCTTCTTCTTTATCACTGAAATACTCAAAAGATTCATCTGATTCATCATCATTAAGGAGATCTTTATTTTCTTTTACATCAGGACTATCTAATGTAGGTTGAGACATAACTTGTTTATAAATTGTCATTGCCTAAAAATACAAAATAATTACACTTAAATAATCTATAAAATAGTAATATAATTAAATCTTTTAACATACTTGTGTTACTAAGGCAGACACATCAGAGACATTACTGGGTAAAATTAAAGTATTATTAACTTTTGCTAATTTATTAAATGCTTTAACATATTGTTCTGCTATACTATATGCCGCTGCATTTTTTGCATCGGTTAAATTGAGAGCGCCTGCAACAAGTTTTAAACTTTTTGCACGTGCTTCAGCAATAGCTACTAAAGCAGTTGCAGTACCAGTTGCCTTATTTATTTCTTCTTGTTTTGCAGCCTCTATATATGAAATCAAATAAATTATTTAACAATTTAAAACAAGATAGATTAAAACATATAATTACCTGATGCCAAAATTTGTGCTAAACGTTTTCCTTCAGCGATATTTATCTCTGCTTCTCTAGCTCCTTCCGATTCTAAAACTGCAGCTCTCTTTTTGCGTTCTGCTTCTACCTGCATTTGCATTGCTTCTTGCACTCTTTGTGGCAATCTTATGTCTCCTATTACAAAAAATTGAGATCATTAGAATTTTTTGAATAGTAGGTTTTTAATTTTAATTTTAATTTTATTCTTAATTTTTTTAGTAGTCTTACGTATTTCATATCGAAGACATGTTATACCCCAAGCTTCACTTGCTTTATTTATACTATCAACAATACAAACATTAAGTCCCTCTCTTTCTCTGAAAACTTTATCTAAAGATATTTTTCCTAATTCAGATCTCATTGTGGTCTGAGCTAACTGAACTACAGCAAATTCAGGATCATCAACACCATACGAAGCCAAAAATGGATTAATTACTCTTAAGTATAATATACCATCAATATTTAATGTTACGTTATCTGTTTGAAAATATATGATTAATATTATATTTTAATATTGTATTTATATTTTTTAAATATAAATATACAATTGATAATATGTACCTGATGTAACAGCACTTTGTTGAGGTATTTCTATAGCTATTTCTTTGAGGCATTGAACATATTTAATTTTATCAATTATTGGTGTAAGAATATTTAATCCTGGATTTAAAATTCTATGAAATTTTCCCATTCTTTCAACAATCCATGCCTAAAAATAAATTTTATTATTATTAAAATAGATTAGATTTTAATTTATTTTACAAACCTCTTGTTGTGGAACAAATAATATGATGGTATTCATAGGAGTGCCGGATTTGCATCTAACAAGTTGTGTTACTGGCAATTTACGAACAGTATGTTCAAATTCAAGAAGTGGCTGGAACTTTAAACAAAAATTTTTGTTAAAATGAAATAATATGGTTAGAAAATTGTGATTATAAAATTTTTAAAATTAATTCAAAAATATTGAATTTACCTTTATAATGCCAAAATTGCGAATTAATTGCTTAAACCGACAGTTCATTTCCCATTTATATGTTCTCAACAACATTATATTGACAAGCATGCAAGATAATTTTAAATACTATAATAGGTTAGATTCACACGTTTCAATAAGTTAGGTTCAAATTTTAATGAAAAAAAACGTTAAGCATAATCCATTAAATATTTTTATATAATATTCAAATAATTGAAGAACAAATATTTTCATTCGTAAAACATGATATTTTGTTCTTTAGATGTCCAAATATACTATTACATTTGATAAAATACATTTATACAGGATACTTCATGTAACTTGGCACAGCAACTTCTTGGATAATTAGTATATGGAAAATGATAAAGAACATAAAATGAAGCTGTGTATGTATATACATTTTATATTATTATTATTTATTATATATATATATATATATAATTTTTTAATATACATTTAATATATTATTATTATTAATTATTATTCTATATTTTATCAATATATATTATTATTTTATGTTGCAATTATTTAATCTTAATACTTTATTAAAAATTATTAGACATTAACGGAATTAATTTGTAATGCAAAAAAGTTTACATAATCTTAAAAAAAACAGTGTAATTTTTATATTTCTATAAATATATAATAAAATTGACAAAAAAATATAAAATGTATTATTTAATTTTGTTTTTTCAAATCTTTTTTTATTTCTATTCATTTTCATAGTTTGATTTATTTATTCGAAATAATATATAGAAATCAAAATATCTAATGCCATTATTTTTTTTTTTTTCGCAAAATATTTTACTATTATAATTTCAAAAAAGATATCATACAAATAAAGATTCATACAATATCATACAAAAATCCTTTATTAAAAAATTATAATAAATATATGAAATTACAATTAATTATTTCTATTCAATAAAATATAAAAATAGATTCATGATATTTATTATATTAATATTAGTATTTATATTAGTTTTATTTCAAAGTGTCATTTATACATTTTTATTGCTCATTGTCATTTATAAAGTTTTATTATATATAAATTTATATATAAAATTATTTTTATATACAATAAATCACAATAAATAAATTAGTAAACAGCTATTGTGAACAAATTAGGTAGATATTATCAAATCATTCTATTATTTTATATTTTTTTTACAATTTTTTATCAAAACTTTTTTTCATATAAACTCATATATATTGATATAATTTATTTTTCATATAATTGATATCATTTTATCGAAAATAGGAATACTATATATATATATATATATGTAACAAAAAGAAAATGAATATGGATCTTAAGAAAAAGCAAGTTTCGCAATATTTTTTATTTTATTAAAATTTTTTAATTTTTTTTTTATATGTATTATAAACTTGAATTTGTAAACTTTTTTTTCCAAAAAATTAAATTTATAATAAAACTATGCAATTTAAATATTGTTAATATTAAATAATATCCTTGAAATATAATATTCATTATTGAAATATAATGTATTAAATAAATTATGTATTAAAAAAAAAGTATCAATAAAATAATACGATCATTTGGACTATTTTATTGATAAATCATTATCAATATATATTTAATTGAAAATTAAAAAATTAAAAAATACATCTAATAATATTTGAAATATTAAAACTAATAATAGTTTACATACGATATAAAATATTAGAAGTATAGTACGGGTCATAATATAGCAAGATTATAAATTAAATTATTAGAAAATGGTCAGGTAGTATCAAATATAACATGCATTTAATTCATCTAATATCTTATTGGCTGATTTTTATATATTGTTATATATATCTATATTATATATATCTATATTATATTTTAGTAAAGTTTCATGTAAGGAAATTAATTTTTTATGAAATATAGCGATAAATTTCTTCGATATTATTGTTTAATAAATATTTGAATCTTTTTTAACATCATTATACTTTTATAAAAATTTCAGTATCATTATATTATTTTTAATGTTATATATTCTTACTGTCATCAAATTATTATGCATGTTAAGAAATTTTTATATGTGTTAAATATTCAATGCTATAGTATACTTAAATAAATGTAGATATGTTTGAATAATAATTTAACGATTTTTTTATGAATATATATCATAAATGTCAAGATCAAATATAAGAAATATATATGTATAATAAAATGACATATGAACAAAGAATTATTCAAATATTTATTTTATCGTTGAATATGTTTTAAAATAATAAATTAATAATAATACAAATTAAAAATAATTCCATATAAAAAATGATATTAAAATTTCTATAAATAAAAAATAAATAAAAAATTTAATA
This sequence comes from Apis laboriosa, assembly GCF_014066325.1. Classification (NCBI taxonomy): domain Eukaryota; kingdom Metazoa; phylum Arthropoda; class Insecta; order Hymenoptera; family Apidae; genus Apis; species Apis laboriosa. Next base: position 270,443 of record NW_025223501.1, read on the forward strand.
TTATATACATTTTATGTTTTATAAATTAGTATTTTTTTAACTTTTTCTACGAAAACAATTTTAAATGTCACTTAAGTAATAACAAATTATATAAAACAGAATAATTTATTATCATTAGTATACCTAATTATTATTTCTTTTAACTATGAATATTTTTTTTATTTCTCGAATGATTAAGTATTTGCTTATATAAGTTTGTTTGTGCAAATATATAAATAGATGGAATAATCTAATTCGTATTCAGTTTTCTGAAAGAAGTTCTATAAGAAAGAAATTTAATTATTTTGATTATAAAGAATAATAAAATTTTACATTATGCGCCATAATTATATTGTATTATTAATATTATCTTTATTAACGTGGACATGTGCTGAGGAACTTTATTCTGATAAATATGATTATGTGAATATTGACGAAATTTTGGCAAATGATCGTTTACGAAATCAATATTATGATTGTTTCATCGATGCAGGCTCTTGTATAACTCCGGATTCGGTGTTCTTTAAAAGTAAATATAAATTCTTATTAAAATGTGATAATATAAAAAAAAATCAAAATAAAATTTACATTTAATTAAAAAATAATTAATTATTAAATAAATTATTTAATTTTTAGGTCACATAACCGAAGCGTTTCAAACACAATGTAAAAAATGTACCGAAATTCAAAAACAAAACATGGACAAATTAGCAGAATGGTTTACTGCAAATGAACCAGAAAAATGGAATCATTTCGTGGAAACAATGATAAAGAAAAAAGATGAAAACGCATAAGGTTCACGTTAACTAATTATTAATATTATATAATTATATAATTAATATTATAATTAATTAATTATAATTAATATTATATAATTATAAATTAATATAATTAATTTTTTATATAAAATACTGAATAGTAGTAATTATTAATAATTGAAATATATCTATTATATTCTAATTATATAATGTAATGACAAATATAATAAAATTATCATAAAATATAATTTAAATTTATAATCTGTAATACCTTTGTATTTTTCTAGCAATATAAATCACGATATTTTATGTTTAATTACATTGCTTAGAAATTGAAAAAATATAATTCATGTTTAGTAGAAATTTTTTTTTTAATATATGTATTATATAAGATTGAAAATTTCAAACAAATTGAAATTTTTTAAATGATACAACAAAATTTTATTTATATATATAGTTAAGTATAGTTAAGTATATATTATTTTAGATTAATCAATATTTTAATTTTATCACATGATTTGGTTTCATGTTTGACAATATCAATAGATAAATTAAGCGCGAAATTTTAAATCGCATGTAAAAATATAAAATAACTAATACATATATATATATATGTATTATAAATATTATATATATTATCCAAATATTTTATGTAAGTAATATGATAAGAAGAAAGATTTAAAAGACAGAAAATATTGATTTTGATTTTGAAAATTCAGATTTTAATTATTATAAATTGCATTAAATTAGCAAGATATATTTATTAATTAAAAAATGTTCCATTTTCTGAAAATATATTTTTTTCTTTTTGATACTTCTATTTTAATAATAAAAAAATTATAAGTTAAAATTTGTATTTTTTTTTATTATTCTTGAATGTTATATACTTTTTTTTTCTATTTATATATAACTTTTATTATTTATAATTCAAATGAAAATAAATCCAGGGAGAAAAATTTTTATTAAAAGCAAAATAGTTCCGCGTTTCATGAATGCTGATGTATCTATTATTCCTAGAATTTATATCTTTTAATAAAATATATAACATGAAATATTAAATATGTAATAATGAATTTTAAATAATCAAAAAAAAATTCTTTTTTTTACTGTTAATTTTTAATATTTTATTTAATTTGTTAACAATTATTTTAATGATTTCAATAAAATATTTATATTATATTATATTTAATTAAAAGCAAAATTAAAATTGTAAAAAATTATTTTCGTTTGATTTTTTCAATACATGAAAAATTTAATGAAATGATGAATCTATCGACAATTTATATTCATATCGTAATATGAATATGGATAAAAATATACAAAATATAAATTAAAATCATCATGTGAAATGGTATTAATAATATTAATGATTATTATTATTATGATGAAAATTTTAAGTAAAATTACAAAAAAAATCTTAAGAAAATTAAAAAATGTTTTACATTAAGAAAAAAGAATTTAATATTCATTGGTTATTATAAACCGATTGTTGGAGAATTAACCAATAGGAAGCAATGGTGTTCACGCGGGGAGAAATAATGTAGTGGTTAAGGGAGCAGTCTACTATGATAATTGTGTGGTAACTGACAGTGCAGTGGAAAATATCGTATATGTAGGTTTGCATCATTATTCATATCAAAAAATTACACTTTAATCTAAAATGTCATCTCCTGCACAGGTGGTGAGTAATATTTTTTCTTATCGACTTTTCAATTCTCATAAATTTTTCTATTGTTCTTCATTAAATTTTCTTTATTATCCTTATTTTGACAATTTGGTATAAATTTATTATTTTTTCATATATAGAACAAAGACATTGTCTATTTTTTTGTTATTGTTTTATTATATTAAAATAAAAATTATAAATAATCTAAAAAAATATTCCATCGAATTGTTGTTTTCTTTGTTTTGAACAAGTACTATCTTATATAGCGCATTCGTTGATTTTCGTTTCCGTTTACGGGTTATTAATAACTAAGTTGGTAGTATTGCGAATATGTTTTTAAGAGTTTATTTACATTGAAAATTATTTTAATTGCAAATAAAAATAGAAAAAATTTATTCATTTTATAGATATGAAATCGATATTATTTTATTGTCATTTTTTTTTATTGCAAGACATTTTAAAGCTATATTATATATAATATAGTATAATTAATAATAATTTTGCAACAATAGATTTACTTTACTTTCTTTGATATGAAAATTAAATACCAACATTCTTAATACCATATTTGTTTACTTGTTTAACTATCCTAACCAAATTATTCTTATGTTTTTATGATGCTTTAATCGATCGTTTAACATTATTTATAAGAATAGAAATAAAAATATTGCAAAAATGTATTTTTATTTTATGAAAGCAATAGAATTAATATTTGAAATTTATTATTTTAAACATTCTTCAATTGTTTTTTCATTGTTTTGTTGAAATCATAATACGAAAATTTATATTTATATATAATACAAAGTTTACATGTATAAAAATATGCTTTAAATTTCATTAATATAATTATGCTTTTTTTTTTATATTTTAAACTAAAACAAATATTATAATATAGAAATTACAGAACAATGATTGTATCTTTATTATAATATTTTTCTATTACTTTATTTCTTATACTATTTATTTATTTTTCCTTTAATTTTATGCTTCATTGCAAATAAATTTTAAATATTCACTAATATTTGTTTAAATATTTAATATAATTTATTACAATACTAAATATCTGTTAAATATATATAAATAACATTTCTTAATATTTGTTGAGATTTATTCAATGATTAAAATAAAAGAAATATTTCGATAAATAAAAATTAATTCATTCAAAAATGGTGATACTATATGCATCCAATATTTGTTAAATATAATCAATAATATATTATTTTGAAAATAAATTTATATTTTTATTATTTAAAAAGTTATTTCTAAGAAATAGTTAATATCAGCGAAAATGAAATAAGAAAAAAGATATATATAGATTGATTTCTAATTTTAAGTTCTAAATAAAGAAAGAATTTATAAGTAAAGTTTTCAAATGAATTGAATGATTATTAATGTCAATATATTTGAGTTAAAAAAAAGTGTTATCGAATTACGCACGCTGAAATATATTGCGATATATATATATATATATATCAATTGTTATTTCATGAAACTGCGCATCAGTTTCAAGCAATTTACATTAACTAAAATCTTTATCAGATCTTGTTCATTGGAAAACGGTATACTGAATTCTTATATCGATGCAAGTTATACATCTGAAATTGATATCTTGATTTTGATATTAATTTACACGTATTGCAACTTGCATTATGAAACCAAACAGTTAATACATATAAACTATTTTAATTACATTTAATTACAACCAACGAATTCGATCTAAATTTCATATTTTATCTGTTTCAGTTAAAAAGTATTGGTCCAAAGTTAGTCCCCTTCTTTAAAAGTGTGTCTGTATATTTTATATTACTGGCTGAACAGCCGTCTCTACTGACGGCATGTTTCAAATGTTTACCAATTATAAGTCTTATCGTTTTTGTTCTGCTACATGGAATTAATTTATCGCAGGAGTAAGTGCAAAAATATTTTACATGCATCAATCCTTTTACATCACACTTTTATTTTATAATTGACAATATTAATTATTTCTATTATTCTTCAAATATTATATTTAAATCTGAAAAAAAGTTGCATTAATAGCGTGCCATCAATTTTAGCGATAAAATTAAGATTAATTAACTAAAGTTTATTGATTTCTATATATCTTTATTTTCAACATTAATATAGCAATATATCTACAAAACATTTATATCTATAAAATGATAGTGCTAACATTTAGCAAAGCGGAAAAAACAAGTTAATCAAGTATATGACATTTCCGTGACTATAGGTGCTAGCCAACCATTTATGATCTTGCTTACGCTTATTTTCAAGTCGCTTTTTTTTCCTAATTGGTAATGCATTTTAAATATTCCGCCAATTCTTTTCTTAACAATTTCCGCATTTCACAGATCGCATAAAATTCGATCTTACAAGAGCGATTTTTATTGGAACAAAGAAGAGGATTGATTTATTATGAAACAGAGCAATATTATTTCTGTTGGTTTTATGAATATATCAATGACTACTTTTATTTTTACATAAAATATGAAACATCGTTATTATGTTTTGGTAATCAGTAAAATATTAAACATTCCTATTCAACGACGTTTTTATAATATTTTTAAAAAATTAATTTTAAAAAATGAAAAAAATATTATAACTGAAAAAGTCACCTGAAAATGTAAGTGTAAGCAAGAATATTTTTTCATTGCTTCTATGCTTCTTTTGCTTACAATTTTAAACCATAAAAGCTGGGCACTATTTACCTAAAAATTTAAATTAAATAGATTATTAAAATTATTAATGAAATTTTTATTATTTATTATTCTAAAAATATGTTACTTATTACATAATATCATTATATTATATGAAATTTATTTCAAATAAAATATATCTATTCCTGTTATGATAGAAGTGATATCTTCAATAATATTAATATTTATCCACTAATATCGAATTATTATTTTATTTTATTCATACATAGAGTAAGAATAAAAAATTTTCAAAACAAAATTATTTGAAGTATTATAATAAAAAATTATAATAGGAAAAATTTTTCAAAATTATTTTTTTTTTGATAAATTTCAAAATTAATAATTTTTTTAAATAATATTAAAAGAAAATTATTTCTAAAATAATAATAAATATAATTATTTTATAATCGTATATAACTATATATACATATAAGTCATCTTGTTTTTTTTATAATATATATTATATTATAATATATATTATATTATATAATATATATATATTATAATATATAATAAAAAAAATATATCAATATTAATAATGTATAGAGCGATAAATATATATTGTTAAATATATTTTTTAACATAGAATCATGAAATTTATTCCATATTATCATTATTGTTAACTCAATATTAGAAATTGCTATTTATCTTAGAATAGAATTTAATATTTAAAAATACAAATAAATTGTATTATTTTCAGATATACCTTTTCGAGGCGAATATTGACAGGATTAATATTCAGTTGTATAGGAGATGCATTATTGGTTTGGCCCAGTTGTTTCACACCTGGAATGTGCATGTTTGCTTTAGCTCAGATTATGTACATCAGTGCATTTGGTTTTATACCGCTTAACATAATGCTAGGTACAATTTTATATGCGATGTGTTCGCTAGGTAAGATATGTGTGTTATCCATAAAAATAATAAATATTCTCATTATAAAAATATATAATAGTAAATAATGAAAATATTATCAATGATAGATTTTTGATAATATCATTGAAGAAATTGAATAAATTTTGACGAAATAAAACAAATCATATTTTTCAGTCATATATACTTTAATGCCTGGTCTAAATGGAATTCTGGTTATTGGAGTTCCAGTTTACACGGTATTATTAACTACTATGGCATGGAGAGCAATTTCTAGAGTACAATTTTACAAAGTATAGAAAAAATTTAAAAAAATCGTTTTGTTTACATGATGTTTTCCAATATTAATTTATTAAAAATTTTACGGATTATGCTGCTTTTATCTCTTTATTTAATACAAAATTAATAGATCAATTAAGTTACATGTTATGTTGAATATAATATGATTCACTGATTTGATTAGACATTGATGCGACAAATCATGTAGAAATATAATAAATAAAATAATTTATACCAAAAAACATACTTGCATGATATACCACGTTTTTTTTTTTCATCGTTTCGAAAATAATGAAAAAGAAATTATGTTATATAAATAAATAATGATTTTAAAAAGTTATTAGATTATTTAGATTAAAAATATATTATTATTATTAACTTTCCTATCACATTCATAAAAGAATAATATAGAATTGGAAAACATTGTGTTAAAAAATAATAAAATTTCCACTTTTTTATGCACGATTTATCGAATAAATCATATTCCTTCGTCAGGAATTATGGACGTGGACTAAATTATGTAGCTGCATTGGCAGTATATGTTTCCTTATATCTGATACTTTACTTGGATTTCATTATTTTCATACACCATTACCTTATTCTCAGGTATAGTGATTATATAATATTCTTATAAATAAATTTTTCAATATGATTTTTTTTATTAATTACTTAAAGCTATTTTTCAGGTTTCTATAATGTTAACGTACTATGCAGCTCAATTAGGAATAGCTTTGAGTGCAGTTGGTTCTAAAAATAATAATAACAATAATAATAATATCAACAACGATAAAAAAAATGACGTAGCCTTAATGAAAGATTAAGAGAAAATTTTGTCTTTATAGACTATAAATATTATGAATTTATATTATACTGCTCAACATAGTTAAAATGAAACACAAAATACGACGAAAGTACGGAGATAGGGTTATTATTAAAAGATTAATTTGTACAACATTAATGTACAGCATTATATGTTATGATGAAGATAATAATTTATATACTTTAATATGTCATACTATAAATTATATGTTTTAGTTTAGTATAATTGTTTTAAAATAGGTATAATGTATCTCATTGAAAAATTTATAATAATCGTAAAACTAAAAGTCCTAAACACTGCCACTTTCTTAAGGCAAAAATTTTTACCTCATTCTTTATGATTTATTATAGTCGATACTTATTGCATTTATAATCTTTTAATGAATATTATCCATCTGTATGTAATTATGTCAAGTCAGAAAAAAAAATACTTTAAATGCTGTGAATTATTAAAAATAATTGCATAATAATATTTAGTAATAATTAGAATATTTTTCTTATACTCGCAAAAATTTTTTCTTAATTATTATTATATATTCATATCTACCATTATCATATTATATTCGTTTATTATATTGATGTGAATATTGAATGGAGATAAGATATAAGTATTTCCACTTATCGTTTCGAATATGAAAAAAATTCTGTGTATATAGTATTTATAGAAACATTGATTTATTATATCACACGCATAGTTTGCGTATTATTTCACGATAAATTTTGTGAACCAAAACATATTTTTTGGCTCATAATAACGAATAAACATGTTAAGTATTTCATGTTATGATAGAAATATAAAAAATGAAATTCTATTACTTTCGTGTTGTATGATGATATACAAAAAAAAAAAGGAAAAATTAAAAAAGACAGGAGAAATTATTTAAAGATTTAAACAATTTTTCATAAGTATTCTTATAGTTCATTTTCTACTAGTAAAATTAAAAATTTTACGCAAAGATATATAAAAATATATATATATTATTTTATTATTGCATTTATTATATATTAGATAATAGTATTATATTTATTCTATTTACGATTTTATTCTATTTTCAAATGAAACATTGATTCAAATAATTAAGATATTATTTTAAGAACTATTTTTGAATCTATTTAAAAAAAATATATAATTTTTTTTTTCGAATATAAAAATTATAATAATTAACTTTATGTGCAGATCTCGATAACATATCATTTAATATTAATAATCAATCAAAAGATATTTGAATTCTAAAAAAAATCTTTAATTTTTAATATACATAATCAAAGCTGAATAAAAATTGTTATGAAAAAAAATATAGAAAAAACCTGAGTCAAAAGTAACAATTTGATTTTGAATTTATATAAAATCAATATGTAAATAACAATATATAAATAAATATAAATAATCATATAAAAAAATATACATTTAGAAGAAAAATTTTTATATGATAATCTTATAAACTTTATTTTTATCATAAATAATATTTAAATTAAATATAAAAAATTGAAATCAAAAAAAATATTACAACTATTTCATATATATTCTATTAAAACACATTGTTAAAACAATATGTTTAATCGATAGTAATTATAATAATAATTTTCTTTGTGAAATTCTAAAATCAAAATATTAATTAAACTAAGTTTAATGATAAATGAAATAAAAATAATAAAATTAAATATATTCATATAAAAAAAAAGACTATAATATAAATGTAAATGAAATTCTTTAAAAAATTTCAACTTCATAAAAATTTTTTATCGATTATTTTGATTTATATCGATTTATATCGATTTTCTTAATTATGTCTAACAAATTATTATTTAATACATTTTTCATGTCCAATTCATTGTATTTCATACATTATATTCATTTTTCATTTGTAAAAGCAAACATAGTAATAATATTGTATTGAATATGCTACTGTTATATATTATGTTCTTAAATAACATAAATTATAAACATAAACATAAATTACTAATTTGTTTTACGAGACGTTTAAATGTATTGAATAATAATTACTATTATATTCAAAAAAATTAAATTAAAAATAAAAAAAAAAGAAAAACATTTATTTGTAATATTTATATCATAATTTTAATTAAGAAAATTTTATTCATTATTTATATTTATAATATATTTATATTATTACAACATGTATGTATTTTAATTATAATTTTGTATCATAAATTCAAAATTTCTGATAATAAATTTTCAATCATTTATAATATTATTTTCACCTAATGTTACTTTTGACTCTGGTTCTTTCTAATTCAAAATTAAAAAAAAAATTTATTATTTTAAAACTATGATTTCATTTAATTCAATTTTTTGATATTTTGATATTTATTGTAAATAATAAATTTAATTATGTAGAATGATATATTTAATACAAAAATATAATAAAAATATATTATATTTAATACAAATATAATATAATGAATTCTAACGAAATACATTTAAAATGTATGTATTTCAGAAATAAAATATTTATAAAAATGTGATATTAAATATATATGTGACATTTTAGCATATTCTACTTTCTTCAAATTAATAAATTATTAAAATTTTTAATTTAAAAAAATATTTTATAAAAATAATAAATTATGATCTTTATAAAAAATATTTTGAAGTTATTTTAGATGAAAATTTCAATTTAATTCTTAGATTTTAAAATTGATTTGTGAATTGATTAATTAATAACTATAATAATAAATATAATAATAAATTTAGTAATCAGATAATCTACTTTTTTTGTAATTATGAGTAATTAAAATTTTGTTAATTGTAATATATATATATTATAATACAATACATATAATATACCTTTGTTGTATATACAATAAATATTATTGTAAAATTAAAGTTTCTGCTCCTCCTCGTCGTACGACAATTCCATTTGATGCTTTACTTTCCTCAGCGTATTTAATTTTATATTTAAATACTCTAAAAAAATATATTTTTATATGTATCTTATAGAATATTAATTTTTTTTTTTAATTTAAAATATACGATATTTTTACTTACAATAATATATTATTCCACATCTGTGTTTGTTTTTCATTTACTAAATTAATTTCTTTTATATGTTCTTTTTCCATTATTAAACTTTTTATCTTTGTTTCTTCTGCTTGAATAATGAAATTTAATTCTTCTCTTATCTTTTTACCAGGATTAGAAATTGTAGGATCCTATATAATAATACTTAATTACATGTATGAAAAATTATTTAACTATAATATATAAAATTTAATTAACTTTTATATCCCGTTTTATTCTTTCTTCTATAATCTTCATTTTAGCTATGAGTTTTAGTAATTCTTCTTTTTCTTCAATATCCTTTTGATAGAATAATTAAGAGAATAAAATAAAAATATCAAATAGAATAGACATTATATTGATTACCTTTTTTAGTTTTGTTTTTCTACTTTCCAATTCAGATTGTAAATTATTTATTAAGATATTCATATTCGATTTTATTTGGTCTTGCACTTTTTTCGTTTTCTCTTGTTGTTGTTCAAATTCATGATATTTTTCTCTCAATGTCTGCACTTCTATAATAATATAATATAATATATTATATATATTAAAAATATTTGAATTTTTTTTATCATATTTTAATATGTATTCATACCATTTATCAATGGAATTAATTTTGCTTTAAAGGCGGATATATCTCGACATAATTGAAGATTCATCGAAGATGCATTCTCTTCTGTGAAATTTAGAGTATTTTTCTTAATCGTTTCCAATCTTTCTTTCGCCCGGTTGCATTGATTATACTATTAGAAGTAATTATTATTATTTATTATTATTTAAACAAATAACATAATATTGTAAAAAATACCTGATTTTCTAAGATGGCGGCTGTTCGATATAATATACTGTTCTCCGCATTAAACCATGTCAATTCAGATTTACAATGTTTATAAAGTGTTCCCCTAGTTTTTAAACGATTTATATATTTTTTGAAATCTTCTCCTTTAGGAATATCTTCTACTATCAATTTTGATAATTCGCGTTTTTCTTCTAATTTTGTCTGCAATTCTTGCAAAGAATTCGCTGTCTTTTCCAATTTTTCAAGAACATTTCTTTTTATATTTGCAACTGCAGCTGCTTGTTGTCGAAATGGTTCTATTTTATCAATATTATTTTTTGTAATCTAAATAAATTTATTATCAAATTCTAAATATATTCATAGATAAAAGATATAATATATTATAAAACTGATGTTTACCTTTAATTCTATTAAATTCTGAATTTCTTTGGCTATACTATCCAAATTATTTCGTAGACCCGTTATTTGATCTGGATTCAAATACGAATACTGTTTTACTATGTTCAAGGCTTTTATACGATTTGTCTTTGCATGTATTTCTGTCGGTAATTTTTCATTCGTAACTACAGTTTGAACAATAATTACTTCAGATAAATGTTGAAATAATGTTTGAACTGTAATTTCATCTTCATCTTTTTTTAAGGTTTGTAATTCTCTTTCCAATCTTTGTAAATTAGACTAAAATTTGTACATATTATATAATTTTTATTAAAGTTGAAATAAATCTTAAATTTTTCAATTATTAAACATATTATACTTGTAATCTAGATATTATTTCTTTTTCTTGCTCCTCTTGCAATACTAAATCACGTTCTTTATCTTTTTCTATTCGCAAAGCTCGGGCAACATCCAATAAATGCATTCCAGTTTCAGCTTTCATTCTCATTTTTTCGATACGTATAATTACTGCCTACATAATTAAATTATTTCGAATGAAAGAAGAGACTAAAATCTATAAATAAATATACTCACTTCTTTTTCTTTTTCCATTGTTTTTAAATCAGTAGTAAGCTCACTAGTATTCTCATAATTCTATGTTTGTGAAAACAGAATTAAGAAACAATTTTAATAAATAAAAAATAAAATAAAATAATATCAATATGATCTATTACCTTCTTTCCTATTTCTCTTTCCTTATGCATTGTTTTAAATCTATCAATCAAAGTCATGTATTGTTCATAAAAAGCGAAAACTTCTGGATCGCTTAAATATTCGCTAGGAACCTCTATCTAATTAATTATAATAAAATTATATTCAGAAATAATTTTATGAAAATAAGTAAGTATTGATACATATGCATACATATATAAACATATATGTATACCTTCACTAAAAAGCGTGATAAATAAGCTCTTTTTTGAACCACATCTATGTGAGATAGAAGCCAGGTAAAAATAGGATGAATAATATCAGAATCTCCACGAACCAGACCTTGTCTATCCATATACAAAAATAAATACAATCAATTCGTAACAAAGTAGTTAAAATGAAATAAAAAACTTGCCTAAAGTTCACAGGATCTATTCGTGGCTGATAATGAAATATACGCAGAATAGATAAAATATAAATGGAAATTTCTTCAGAAGTCTCATTTTTTATATTAACATTACCATCAATATTTTGATTTGATTGTATTTTAATCAACAACTCCTTCAATACCTACAATGCAACTTTATAAATAAAATAATCTTAAATGATATAATTTTTTAACTTATTCAAAAATTAAATTTGTCAATAAAAAGAAAATATCATAATATCAATTCTTACTTGAAGCAATTCCTCTGAACTTAGAGAATTGAAATAAATCACATTATAATTACGTCCCAACAATTTGTTCACCTCTGTCACAATAAATTTAATGTTCTCTTTCATTATGTTTTAGTTTTTTCTCTTCTTCAAAGATTCTGAACTATTTAACTTAGAAATAACTAATTAAATTAGAGAAATGTTTTGTTGTTATAAACCGTTGTCTTGGCAACTGATCACGTTGCATTTCTCTTTCTTTCTAAAAGTATGCAAAACTCCACGTATGTATATCGTGTTTAAGAAATTTTCTATATATATTTAAATTATTAGAGATTTCGTTTAAAATTAGTTGTTAATTGAATGTAATATACGATCCCATTATTTTTAAATTATATCAATTATTCGACATAGTTTATATGCATGTATCGATTTTATGGCAATTTGTACTCCAATTATATTAATAGACAGCATTATTGCATACAGCATACGGAATTGTATATTTTATATATAATGTTAAAATTAATAGTTAAATATATTAAATACATTAAGTCATTAAATATTTTAATGACTAGATTTATGTATAAAAAACTAATTATAATTAAAATTATACAATTAAGTTAGAAATTAAGATTTTAATTTGAAGTTTCTATTAATATAGTAGTTTTTTTATATTTCATGGTAAATAAAGCATTAGATAGAATGCCAAATATAGTTTAAGAATCATAATCAGTTTTATTAAAAGGAAATTTATCCAGCACAAGATTATAATTAGCAGATAACGACAGAGATCATATTGCCTTTTCTTTTCTTCTTTTTCTTCTTTAAATATATATTTAAATATAACGTACGATCTTTTTTTTTTTGTCATATAAAATTGTAGTGCTTTCATTTCCTTTATTTTTTAACAATTACACAATTTTGATATGAAAAAATTTGGGAATTAGTTTATGAATTTACTTCATCTTTGATAATACAGCATATATATATAGTCATGAAATCAAATATATATATATATATATATATATATATATATTTGATTTTATGACAATTCATAATTTATCAATAATGCATAAATTGATTTGAGCATAATTTTCCATAATATTAACTGTATTTTAATTTTCTTATTTAACAAACTTCAACACTAAATAGTGTGTCAGTTTTTTTTTGTATTCTTTATCAGAACAATTTTTCATTCGTTTATATAAGTTAAGACGCGAAAGAGAATGTATATCAAAGATAATCAAAGAAAAATATTCACTGACATTTGACTATTTGCTATGATCAAAAGTGTGATTAATTCTGTTTCGTTTCTGCTTTTTGATATTAATGTAACATTTTTTAAATTCTTATAATAATGTTGCATATGCATATTATAAAAATGACTTGTGAAGTTTTATAAAAAGAACCATGCAAGTCATATATTTATGACAATGTTTAATAATCAGTCTAAAACTTGAACAATGTAGCAACGTTGTGATAATCAAATACTGAAAATGAAGATTGCACTATATATAAATAGTTTAATATATATGTATAATCTATATTTTAATATATATATATATATATATATATATATATATATATATATAAGTACCATAATATTGGATATTAGATGTTACATAAAGGATAGAATTTAATGAATATCTATTTTTTTTCAAAACAAAAAACAAAAGAGGGGAAAAGAAAATTCTTTAAATGTATCTTGACTTATGAATAATACATTTGCAAAATTCAGTGTGCATAATATAAAAAATTAAAATTATGATAATGACTCGCTTTCAATATTATGCAACATCTTACTTAGTGCTGTGTAAATTTAAATAATTTTATTTAATTCGGTGCATGTCGATAATTAAGCTTTCTCTCAATCTCCAATTCTCGAATTTTTATAGATGTAAAAATTGTCATGTCAGGATTCAAACGAATCAAAGTTGATTTTGTAACCGTTTTTGTTTATATAGCATCACAGAATAAAGGGATAATTTACAACATTACGTAAAATAATAATGATCGCAGCAATCAATCAAGGTTTGGCTTACATTCATTATTGATGACTACTGGATACAGTTTCCTCAAGCATAGTAAGATAATAAAAATCATACATGAATTTGTATGAACATTACATTATACTTAGATGCACTTAGTGTATTAAACACTAAAAATTTATTAATTTAAAATCGCCAGTATTGAACTCAACTTCGCATTATATATACCTAATATAAAACAAGAACACAACAAATTTTCTGGCATACATGATACATTTTAACATGTAAGATTGTATGTCAATTGATTTTTTTCAGTTTTGAGTTTTTTCATTTTCTTCTCATTCAGTTAATCATCTCCCTACCCTTTTTCCCCATAGCTTCTACAGAATTTTTCATCATTGTCTTATCTCCTGAGATAAGTAAAACAGCAAAGTCAATAGTATTGATGGTTGTTATATACTTATACTTTTTTGTTTAACTGGGAGTGCATATCTTGTTTGCAAAACAAATTTTCATTATACACGATATTGTAATTTCTCTTACAGACAGTGATGTGACTTAAGGTATTTCCATGTAGCATGTGTGAAGGGAGGAAGAAAGGATGGTGATTATAGAATAGATTCCAATTTATCCACTCTTGAAAAGGAGAATTGCTACTTGACCCAGATAAAAATAGATAAAATGTCTTGTTTCATGTGTCACATAGCTTCCAAAATTACGACCTACAATGCAATGCCACGTTGGATTATATTTTTTATCGAATTCTTTTTTAATAAAGGCTGCAATATCCTGAAACAAAAAATTAAATCAATTTATTAACAATTTTTTTTATCTTTGAAACTGTTATTAACTTGTTCTTTCATTCTACTCATTATTATATTTAAATAAGCTCTTTTATATCTTTTTTCAAATATGCATATAATTTTTCATTACATATACAATATATGGAATAAAATTTTACTTCAACTATTTACTAAATATACCTTTTCTATGTTATATTTTTCAAGGGCTTGAGTTGCACAGTCAACAGCATCCTGCTGCATCTCCTCAGACATATCAGCATTCTTGATCACAGCCTTTCTGTCTGACATTTTCGTAGCTCTGAAATTAACAAGAAAAAAGAAATTTTTCGTATGTCTTAATATATTTCGTTCAATAAAAATATAAAAAGCTAATATTGTTAAGAGACAACTATGCATTTTTTTTGTCATATCAAAAGATGAAGATATTACAGATTAAACCTGGAAAAATGAATGCGTGCAATTTTGACAGTAGCATATATATCATTTGCTAGCATGACAAATCATAGAATTGATGCTATAAAATCAAAAAAAGAATCAGATATGTTTAATAAGCAGAATACAATTGTAGAAAACAGAACTATAAAGACGAAACGCGGGAGGATAATGTTTTATCAATATACGATGATGGGAATAATAATTCGTAAACACACAAACATCGCAATCAGAGCATTAAGTTAAAAATGCTCATTTAAGAATTATCAACACGCCAAAGAGAATAGAATTATCAGAAATCCAAAACTGATTTTGACATAAGAATTGGTTACGCGGTCGGAAATGAAAAAATACATTTTCATTTATATAACACGCGATATACCTTTTAAAATAACACTTTCACCAACTAATACACAAGGAAAAAGATCGTTATATCCTGGCCCGGAAGTTATGTATACTTATTTTTTTCTATGTGAATTGATTTACACAAAAATTTTGCTCGCTCAAGCCGACAGCGACTATTCCTTGATTGAGTTCAAGACTGAAGTGTCCGTACTGTGATCCTGTCCACTGATTGGCCCACGATTAGGGTCTTCTATCACGGTCTTCTATCAACCCAGAATGCTTTGCTGGTAGCAACCCGCGTAAACATAAATTCGAGTAATCGATACGGAATTTTTTCTTGAAATTCAAGTTACAACGATGTTTTTTTATTTTTTATTGCTTAAACTTTCATTTCTTTTATATAGAATCTCAAAAAATTAATGATATACATTAAAATATTTATTGCGAAGTTTATATTGATTATGTATATTAAAGTATTTTAAGTTTTCAAAATATGTTTTGAAATATTAACAAAAACATACACAATTCGCAAAAATGTATGCTCTTGTAAAATTAAATTATAAATTGTAAATTCATACCAATAATGTATTTGTAAATCAAAAATATATGTCTTTCAATATACATTCTATTGATTATATGTAAATTGAAAATGTGAAGAATTTTTATAAATTTTAAATAATATTCTATTATAATATATATTTTATGTAATTTTATTTTTACAGAACATACAGAAGTTATTTAATTTAATAACATAGAATAAAATATTTTAATTTCAAATCATTTCTTTAAATTGAATAATTAATTATATTACAAGATGGCGCTATAACAGAATAAATTGAATCATTATTTTACAAGATGGCGCTATCAAAGTTTTAGACTATATATATCAGTAAAACTAAAATATATATGGTCCAAGTATAAAGTTGATACATTCATTACTATATCACTTTGCATGTATATGAATATTTTATTTCTTCGTAATTAGTATAGCATATATATTGTATATGTATATGTTTAATCAGCTGATTGTGACAACAGTAACGTAGCTATAATGTAATAATTTTTTTAAATTTCAAATTTTTTCCATTACTATATTTGAAGAAATATTTATAAACATTTTTAAGCAATATTTAATGTAAATATATATTAATTTTTCAATATATATATATTTCTTTTTTAATATATTTAAAATGATTTTAAATATCAAATTCGTATATAATATACAGATATGTTGATCCAAGTTACACATGCGCAATAAGTTCCAACAATCTCAGAGAATTCTTTATTAGAGAGGTTTTCATTCTAAATGTATCAGTGTTATATTCGACAGAGTTGCGCAAAATATCTCTGAAAGAAAGAAATTTTTTTTGTAGTGCTATATTTAATACATAACTTATTCTTTTAATTTTAAAGGCACTGGAAACTTATTTAAAAATGTTTCGTGCCATTCTGTGCTTTTGCGCTTTTATAGCGATAGCCAATGCTGATGTTACGAGGTAAATATAATGAAAAAAATATTATTATTCGTTTTTGTACAAAAACAATTACTGTTTTTAAAAAAAATTTTTTTAAAATTTACTAATTATATAAATAATTAATTATTCGATAAGATTTACAAAGTGCACTTTAAAATAGATTTAAAAAATTTTTTTTAAGGATTCCCTTGCACAAAATTGATAGCATTAGGAAACAATTCAAAGAATATAACACAGAAATATATCAAACACATATATTGCAAGGAGATTTTCCTCAACCAGAACCTCTTTCTAACTACTTAGATGCTCAATACTATGGTGTTATTAGCATTGGAACTCCTCCACAAGATTTCAGAGTAATCTTTGATACTGGTTCCTCAAATCTCTGGGTCCCCTCTAAAAAATGTCATCTTACCAATATTGCTTGCAGTAAGTATATTTTCAAAAATAATTAAAACTTTATCATTTTTTTATATTTTATATTTTATTTTGTTCATAATGTTATTTATTTTTTATAATTCATATATTTATTTTATAATTCAATATGATATGAGTTTTAATTTAAAGCTACAATATAAGTATATTAAATATAAAATAAATATATTAAATATAATATAAATATAAAATATTAAATATAAAAATCAAACTTTTAATTTATAAATCTGATGGAAAAATAAAACAATAAAAAATAGAAACTTTTTGATAATTATGTTTATTTATAACATAAGTTTTAAGTTTTAAGTATATTAATAAGATAAACATAATTACATTATGATTTAATTTATTAATTTATATTTAAATAAATTTATTTTCTAAATAATGATAATTATATGTTTTTTTCCATTACTGAAAAAATGATATATCATTATATTATATATTATCAAATGTTTATAAATTAATAATAAAAAAGTTCTTTATTTAATTAAAATTTCATAATTTCTTTTTGTATATGTATTATTTTCAGAATTACATCGTAAATATGATAACAGCAAATCATCTACGTACAAGAAAAATGGTACTGACTTTGCAATTCGTTATGGCTCTGGAAGTCTCTCTGGCTATCTCTCCACTGATACTGTAGATGTAAGTATCTATATATGCATATTTTTACTTTTTATAATTATTGATATTATTTTTATTTCCTATTAATTATATAATTATATTATTGTTCATAATTTTTATTTTTATAATCTATAATCTTTTTGTTTCTATATCTTTAAATAATAATAGAAATATTTTTTAAAAATTATTTTTAAAAAATTTTTAAGAAATAATTCACTTATATACAATAATATATAATAACATTATAATATATTTTTAAGAAATTATACATTTCTATCTTTTAATTGAATATAATTTAATAATTTAGTAAAAAAAGAAAATTAAAAAAAAAAAATTAATTAAAGAATAATAAATTTTACAGATTGCAGGAATGAAAATTTCTGATCAAACTTTTGCTGAAGCTTTGAGTGAACCTGGATTGGCTTTTGTTGCTGCTAAATTTGATGGTATTTTAGGAATGGCTTATTCTAAAATTGCTGTTGATGGTGTAACACCTGTTTTTTACAACATGGTTAAACAAGGATTAGTACCTCAACCTGTTTTCAGTTTTTATTTAAACAGGTATTTTAAAAATTACTCAAAAATTACTCAAAATTTTTATGAAACGAAATAAGTTAATAATTTATAAATTGTATTAATTTATTAATTGAAGAAATCCTGATGATAAATATGGTGGAGAATTGATATTGGGTGGTTCAGATCCAAACCATTATGAAGGTTCTTTCACCTATGTTCCTGTAGATAAAAAGGGATATTGGCAATTTAAAATGGATAGGTATTTAATATATGAAAATAAATTTTTTAAAAAAATTATTTATAATTTTTTCGTAAATTAAAAAAAAAATTAATATTTTTGAATTTTAGTATTCAAATTGGATCAGATTTAAAAGTTTGTCAACAAGGATGTGAAGCTATTGCAGATACAGGTACTTCCCTCATTGCTGGACCAGTTAAAGAAATTGAAGCTATCAATAAAGCAATTGGAGCTACTCCCATTGCAGCTGGAGAAGCAATGATAGACTGTAATTCCATTCCTAATTTGCCTACAATTAATTTCATACTTGGTGGTAAATCTTTCTCTCTGAAAGGAGAAGACTATGTCTTGAAGGTAAAATAAATATACTTTAATTTTATTTTTACAATTAAGATTGTGAAAAATTTTAATTTTAATATAACAAAATAATATTGTTCTTTTTTTTTTTTTTATTAAAGGTTACACAATTTGGAAAGACTGTTTGTCTTAGTGGATTTATGGGAATGGATATTCCTCCACCAAATGGTCCACTATGGATTTTGGGAGATGTTTTCATTGGTTATTATTATACTGAATTTGATATGGGAAATAATCGTGTTGGTTTTGCTAAAGCAAAATAAATATCTAAAAATATATACTAATTAAAATCTTAAATTTTAAATTATATAATTTTTGTTAATATATCTTTTTGCATAATTTTATGTTTTTACATTTGATTATTTTTAATATTTTTCCGCTTTTTGTATATATAATATGTATAATAGTTTTATTAATGAAAATAAATGTAATAGATACTATAATCAATATATAAATATAAAATAAATTGTAAATGTAAATTAGTCATCTATAACAAAATGTATACTATATTACAAAGATAAAAGTAATAAATTTTTTTCATGTCATATCCTGTGTTATTATTTCATAAATAATTGATCAATAATTCATTTTTTAATGATATGAAACATCATGATTAAAATTTAAATACGAAACTACAAGTCATCATAAATTATAATAATTTACATAGAATATCACATAATATTATAAAATAAAATAATTTCTCAAATGTATTAATATCACGTGAAGTATAAAACAAATCTACAAATAATAGAATATGTTATTTATTTTTGTTCCTTTTTTTTTACTGCATGAATTGCATAATTTATTGCTGTTGAAGCCATCCAAGACCATTCGTTTTTTAAAACATTATAAAACATTCCATGTATCAATTTTGTCTTGCAACCATCTAGAAAAGGATCATCAATTCATTTAAAATATTCTAATTCATTTAAGAAATTCTAATATAAAATTATAATATATAATTATATAAAAGTTTTATATAATTATTTATAAAAAAAATAAAATATAATATAATAAAAAATACATGTTTCTAATAAAGATTGCATTTCCGTAGGAGTGACAAATTTATTCCAATCATGAGTACCCTTTGGTACTACTTTTAAAATACGTTCAGCTGCAATTATTCCTCCAAGCCATGAAGGTAAAGTTTTATTAATAGTTGTAAGAAATATTGAACCACCAGGTTTTAAAGAACTTATGCAACACTATAAAAAGCAAATATATGGCTTTTTCATTATTAATTTTTTTCTTTTTTAATATAAAATTTATATCAAAATTTATATAAAATATGACTATACCTTTAGAAATAATTCTTTATTATTTACATGTTCTATAACTTCTGAAGCCACTACAGCATTATATGCTTCTTTATTATTTAGAGCAAAATCTTCAATTATTGTTTGGAAATAATTTAATTTTCCATCTAAACTAGCATCTAAAACAGCATGCTGTTTTGCAGCTGTTATTAACTCTGATGAAGCATCAATCCCAGTTACATCTGCTCCTATTCTGGCTAAAGATTCTGATAATAATCCTCCACCACAACCAACATCTAGAATTTTGATTCCTTCTAATGGTAAATAAGGACATTCTATTTTGACTCCTATATTTGCTAAGCCATCTCGAATAAGTTGTATCCTAAGAGGATTCAATGCATGCAACGGACGTATTTCACCATTGACATCCCACCACTTATTGTGTAATTTAGAAAAATGATCTATATCTGCAAGATCAACTGTTGATTTTTTTATTAAACTAGATTTTGTTAATTGATCAGTTTGTTCGGTCAATCTAAAATTGCAAATTAGAAAATTTTTTGATAACTATATATTTTAAGAAACATTATTTATATTAATTATATTATATCATATATATTTAAGTGTCAAATATTTAAAATTGATATATAGGTTAGATACCGATTTCGAAGAGTAGGTCCTGTGGATATGGATCGAAAGGATCGAATTTTAATGATATTCATAATTTATTTATATAAAACGATTAAATATAATTAAAAATTTAGAAAATATGCAGAATTTTTCAAGATATATAGAAACAAATGAGACAACAGTCAACATTCGACAAAAGCACGAATGATTATGTTTGCAATTGCGACAATAGCATTAACTATATTTATATTTATAGTTATTTGTACAAAAAAATAAGAATTTTAAGTAAAATATCTGAAAAAATTTCACGAATATTTTATTTTAGAAATAAATATATTATAAAAATGAAAAAAATATAATATAAAAATTAAAAATAATTTTGATATTGAAAATATTTCCATTAAATTTATATCTAAAGAACAAAAAAAAAATTTACAGAAATTTACACATATCAAATAATTTACATATATCAAATAATTAATTTTATAATAATTATAGTTAATATATATTCCTTTTTTAAATATATTTAATAAATTAAATAATTTTTTAAATAAAATACTGAACTAAAAAAAATCATTTGATATCAATATGAAGTATCTATCTTACGATAAATAAATACTTTACAAAGAAAAAATGAAAACTTATGAACATGTGATCTTCATATATGTGATAAATAGATATTGAAATACATTTCAATTTTTAAAATAAATTTCATAATCTTGATTATATTATAAATTAATTAATTAAAAAGATTATGAAATCATTAATTGATAAGATTATAATCTTAATTAACACTATTTTGAATTTATTAGCTAATTAAAAGATTACCAACTAATTAATTAACAAAAAAATAAAATAAAAGATATATAAGATATATTGATTAAATATCTTACCGAGTTATTAAAAAATATTTTATAATTATTATTTCATGATATATCTTATCAATTTTATGCTCAAAATATTAATGCATTATCAATCTCAATATATCTCAAATAATTTGAACTTAGATTAATATTTTATATATATATAATTGCAAATATTTTATTAATTAAAAATTGAAAAGTATACTTTTCAATAAATATAATATAAATTAAATAATATACAAAATATTTCATAAAAACTTAATCTATATCCATTAATATAATTTTATTGAATTACAAATACTGTTTATTTTTATACCAAATTTTATTATGAAATTATAAAAATTTTTATTTTTCTAAATAATTCATTCATCAATAAGAATATTACAATGAATTATAAATACATAGTACAATATAATAATAAAAATATAAAAGTACAACAAAAATAAATACAAGCAAATATATAAGTGCATTATAAAGTACATACATAAAGTTCTTTCCATGAAAAATCATCAAAACATTCCATTAAATTTATTATATTTCTATCTTCAATTAGATCAAATAATTTTTTAAATGCTGAAAATTGAGATAAAGTATTTTTATCTGCAATAACAATTAATTTACATTTTGCTCTTGTTATTGCTACTGTTAATCTTCGATAATCCCCTAATACTTCAATATCCTAAATTTAAAAAAAAATTACTTTGAATACTTTTAATTTATATAATTTTATATAATGTATAATGTAATATATAATGTAATGTAATGTAATGTATATATAATGTAATGTAATGTAATTTATATAATGTAAAATTTAAATATGTTACCTCTTCTATGTCTCTATTATTAAGTAAACTCTTTGCACAAGAATAAATTATAATCTGTTTATCTCTCCCTTGATATTGATCAACAGTATTTATTTCTATATCTTTAATAATTATTTTTTTTAACAAATTAACGTGAGCCCTATATGGCGCAATAATACCAATTTCATCAAGTTCAATTTGCATCTGAATATTTAAATATCATATTTAAATATTTAATACAAAAGATAAAATTATGAAAAATATTATTAAATATCACCTTTAAAAGAGTTTGCACTAATTTTAATACTATAATGGCTTCCCAAATGTTTGAATTGACTTGATTACTTTCTGAATATTTAGCATTAATATCACAGTTTACTTTTAATTTACTGGTACATCCTGTGTTTATTATAATTACAGAATCATTTATATCTGATGATAATACTTTTTGTATCCATTTTTGTTCTTTCATTAAAATCTGAAATATAATTTTATTATTTTATGTAAATAGAATAATAAAGCATATTTTATTTATTACATTCATATTTTTATGTGGTGAAACAAAAATAGCATTTTCTATTGATGTATTTCCTGCTTCTAACATATCATTATATGTTAATTTGTTTGCTAAGAACATTATATTTTTATTCATTCTATATTGTTTTGTCAAGTTAACAGTATTATTTTCGCTATCAAGTCGAGCAAATAAAGACTCATCTGCACCCAGTTTTCTATAAAAAATAATTTAATAATTATAAATTAACATAATAATTTACATAAATAAATTTTTATATAAAAATTAATTTAATACATTATTTATATTAATTAATATAATATAAAATCTATTAATCTATTTTAAAAAATTCTATTGCACCTAGCCCATTTGCTTTTAATAATAGGTGGTAATTGATTAGGATCTCCTACAAGAACAAATTTTTTTGCACTGTATAATGGTCGTAATATAGATGGCTGCAATGCTTGAGCACTTTCATCTACAAGGCATATATCAAATATACGTCTTCCAAGAAGTGCATGGTGAGCACCATAACATGTTACTCCAATTATATTCTATAGCATTATAAACATAAAATTATAAAATAAAATTAATTATAATAAAAATTATCAATTTGTTTATTTCTAACATTATAAAAAAAAATTTTTTTGTAAGTAATATTTATAAAATATTAGAATATTAAATGATTTTTTTAAATCTTTTTTAATTTGCATAATTAATCAACAATAATTTTATTAGTAAATATTATAATAAATTTTATTATAGTAAATATGTTAAAATATTTCATACTTTATTTGAATATATTGCTTCCAAGCTTTCTGGTGAATGACAATTTGATGTAACATATTCTTCACTTTTACATTTTAAAGATGGATGAACAGATGAGCCCAATCGCAAAAAATCAATATCCTTGTCTAATAATTTTAATAAAATATTGTCAACAGCACTATTTGTATGTGCAGTAATTAAAATAGAGTGTCCTATTTTGTGCAATATTTCTATCAATGCTACTAATGTCTGAGTTTTTCCTGTACCAGGCATTCCTTTGATTAAAAAATAATCATTCGCAGATATCGCTTTTAAAACAGCTCTTTGCTGATTTTTATTTAAATCTTGTAATTCTTTAGTAATTTTATGTATAGTAAAATGTGATAATTCTTTTTCGAATGTAGCTGGCTTTCTAATATAAAAAAAAATTTAATATAAAAATTAATTTACAAAGATTTATTAAAATAGTCAATAAATTTTGCAAACCTATCTATCACAATATTACGTAATTTTTCGCAAATTTCATTATCACCCATTAAACCTCCTATATTTGCAAAATTGAAAGAAAATAAACTAGAAGACGAGTATTTATCTATGTGGAAAAATTCATTTATATTATATTTAGTAATATCTCTGAAATAAAAAATTAAAAGATGATAAGATTATAAAAAAAAAAGATAAAAAAATAAAATGAAAAGATGATAAGATTATAAAAAAAAAAGATAAAAAATAAAATAAAATATATTCTCTTTTTATACCTATCTAATAATATTGTGATAGAATCTTCTTTTCTTTGGGCTATAAATCCAGTGGATATATTTATCCTTGTATTTGTATTGATTAAAACATATTCATTTTCTGAAAATATCATATAAGGAATATTAGTATTTGAAAATTGTTCTTTTACATTTGCACGAATGAAAGTATGCTTGTACTTCGAGTTGTATTCAATAACTTTTCCTATTATTTTTAAATTACAGATACAGATTTTCTTTGCTTCTCTAAAAAATAAAACAATTTATTTAATTGAAATAAAACATTTTTATAAAAATTTTAATGTAGAAATTACTTTACCTCTTTTCTGGACTTAATGTCCACATATATTTTCTTATATTTTCACTAGATTGTGCATTTTCTTCTATTTGTAATAATGAAATCCATTGTGAGATATAATCAATATGACTAGGCTTGAACTTACTTAAAATTTGTTTTCCAAGCTTAATCAATGGATGTGAATTTGACAATTGTGTATTAGTATCTTTGTTTAAATACATACAACACAATACATTATACATACATTTTGAACAAGCACTATGATGATTAATTGGTTCTGGTAAATCCAATATTTGCCAATCTGATTCAAGAGTTAAACTTGATTTTTCTATTAGTTTTGGTGTGAAATAATTAGCCAAACTGTTTCGTAATAATATCAAATCTCTTTTTTCAGAATATTTACTATTAATCTCTTGCATAACATTTTCTCTGTAATAAAAATTATTAATATAATAAATATTTAATGAAGTTTTAAAATATTTTGAAAATAAAATATAAATATTGAAATACCTGAGATATAGTAAAAGACCAGTATCAGTATCTTGATGAGTAAGAGTCATCATTATAATATATAAAATAATCTGACCTTTATGCTCTAAAGAAAATGAAGGCTTTCCTGTCTTAATTTCGAGAGGCATAATTTTCCTTTTTGAATTTATTTTTACTTCTACAGTAACATCTATCTTGCCTTTTAAACCTAACATAGGAAGCCAGATATTTTCTTCTATATCACAAATATTAGTAATTCTTCCTTTGAAATTATCTTGCATATTATTTATTTTTTGTTGTTTTTTATCTGCAAGTATACTTATTTTTCAATAAAAGATAATAAATATATAATATAAAATATAATAAATATTATAAAAAATTATAAAATATATATAATAAATATGTTAATTATATTAGTTTATACACCTTTAACATAATGTTGTAAAAATTCATATATTTTTGATACAAATGTGAGTATTTGTTCTCGACATGTATTAAACGAGATTTGTGATGCATAAAGTAAATTAGTTGTATCCTTTGATTGCAATAAATTGTCCATTAATTTTGTAATATCTGATAATTCACAAATATTTTTTTGTATTGCCTATAATATTAATACCACTTAATTATTTAAAAAATAAATAAAATAAATAGAAAGAAAAAATAAAAAAAAAATGTTATAATTTATTTACTTTTTGTAATAATTGATGAACTAAGCTTCCAATAATAATTGATGATTGATCTGCTTTAAAGTAAGGTAAATTCTCTATTTTTTTAAATTTTTCTGCTAAAATTGCTTTTCTTTTACAAAATAAAGCACCAACTACTGTTGTTCCAGATATTAATATATCTGGATGAATAATAAGAAAGCCACTATTATTATCAATAATCCACTGTTTATTTTCCTTTCTTGCTTGAATGATAACAATATCATCTTTTTGTACCTTAACATCTTTCCTGTTTCAATGAAAGATAATATATTAAATTTTCTTGTTATTAATCATAATATTCTAATTATATTTCTTACCAAAATCCTAAACATATAATAGTTGTATTATATGTTGCATAATCATTATCTTGTTTTACAGTTAATAATATGTTGTTATATTCTCTTTTTACATCAATAATTTTACATCTCTGCAAAGAATTAAAATTTATTTGACTATCTATGGACCATTCTTCTTCAAAGCAATCATTAAAATCTTCTGTAAAAAATGATTCTATTTCTGAATGAATTTCTTTATGTTCTTCCATAGCAATAATATTTTTTCCATTAAATTCTTTTGAAGAAAAGCTTACATCAGAAGTAGTATTACATAATATATCATTATTTATTTTCTTTTCTTCATTTAAATTACATATTGTATTTATGTATTTGTTAATTTCTATATTTTCTATATTTTCTTTAAATTCAACTATAGATGCATCTTTATATTTAGTTTTAATTATATTTGTGTTAACATTATCCGTATTAAACACATTATGAATGACATTTGATTTTGTAAGTAAATGATTTTGCTTTTGTATGTTTTGCATATTATGTACATCAGAAGTATCATCATTATATTTTGTAATTTTTATTTTTGATGAATCTAAAACTTCTGATATTTTTCTTTTTTTTTGTATTTCATCATTTGTAATAATCGTTTCAACTATATTATTTATCGAATTATTACTTTTTATAAATTTTTCATTTTTGGAAGTTTTCATAAAATACATTGATATTTTCCGTTGAGATTGCTTTCCATTATGAGTTGAATTGTTCTATAAAATAATAAATGATAATAAAACAATAATATTCATTAATTTAGTTTCAAAAAAAATAAAGTTGAATAACTTTTTATTATTTCATTATTTTTATTAATTATTATGCATTACCTTTTGGGTCGAAAAATCGATTTTTTTCATTACAAATATTATCTTTAATTCTTTTTTGTATAAAATATCAGATTTTTTTTAATCAATTCGTGCACAATTTTTTTTAAATTCATGTGATTATAAGAAAGGAAATAAAAACAGATTTTATAGAAATTATAGAGAGATCATGTAGGGAATTTATTCAAAGTTGCGAATTTTTAGGGATTTTTTTAACAAGATTTTTTAACAAGATTTTACAATAAGATATAAAAATACAAATTCATATTTTTCTTTTAGATAAATAATTCAAATTATATCACAATTTAAACCTAATTAAAATTGAATCATATAACATACATAGTTGATTGTTATATGATATTTACGATAATATATTTTTTTGATTTTAAATGAATATGATAATATATTTTTTTGATAAAATGAATAATTTATATAAATTAATAAATCAAATAAATTGATTTATATTGATATTATAATATTATTAATATCTTATTTAAATCTTCTTTAATTAAAAAATAATAAAATTTGACGCGATGATATTTCTATTCTTTAAACGAATTGATTAGAATTTTAGTATGGCATCATGTAATTAAATTCCTAAAATTCCTAAAAATTAAATCAGTAATCTTCTTCGCATTAAAATCTATAAAAGATTAAAAAAATTTTAATTTTCTAAATTTAAGTTTAACATACTATAGTTCATTAAATATTATATTTACATATCAATTCTATGTTGTACTCATATATATATAATTTAGTATTATATTCATATGTAATACAATTATACATATATACAAATTTACATATTTATACAATCACATGATTAATTTTGCAACGATATACCAAGATCTTTTATTTTTCACTAGGATATTTATTTTTTATTAATTATTGTTTCATAAAATTATTGCAAATTTAAAATTTGTATTATTTTCCTTTAAAATTTTATAGTTTAAAAACTTTATACTTTAAAATGTATCAATAATATTTTCCAAAATTTTTTATATTAATATAAACATGATGTAATATCTAGAAAACTATAGTACATCAATCACTGAATTGAAAGAATATAAAGGATATCATTGCAGAATTAATACTGTTTACAATTATGATTTGGTTGACTCCTACATATTATTGAAATACGTCTATTTTTTAATATATATTGTCCTTTAAAAAAGGATTCTTTATTTTTTAAAATTTCATGTGTATAATTATATCTAGCAATGCCACTGTAAAAAAAAAAATATATATGTATATAAATATAAAATATAAATAATAAAATATATATTGTTACAAACATACAAACATTATTTTTACCTCATTATATATAGAGATCTTCTTGATAATAAGAAATCTTTATATAATGATTCATTATCAACCATTTTTAATCTCATTATACTATCTGTTAACAAACTTAAACCAGCAATAATTTCTCCACAGAACTATAAAAAAATCATTTCATTTAAATTAATCATTTACAAACTTTTACAAATATTTAAAAAATAAAATACATACTTTTATACTATCAACATGTGGTTTTATCCATCCTTCAGATGCTAAGTCTAAAACGTGTATTAATGGAATATGAGACATTTCTTTGGAAAATGCTTTTTTTCGAATTTTATCTATTATTTTTATATTTTTTTCATTCCATTTACTTTTTTCCGTCTCTCTATAACTATGTATTGCCTATAATGATCAATTAAAATGAATATATTTATAATTTATGTAAAATAATCATCATTATATATTATATATATATATATATTTACATATCATTATACTAACATCATCCCAATGGGATTGTTCATATCGTAATCTTTTTATATAAGGATCAATTTCTTCAGTTAAAGATATTTCTTCTTCAACTGTTATAAAATTCGGGAAAATTTGCATCGTCTTATCAAGTTGCTCTTTCCAATTATTTGAATTGATATTCAATTTATTAAGTAGAATTTTTGATTGCGAATAGGATTTTATATTAATGTAATTAAAAGTTCGATTTACGATATAAATTAGAAAATTCAATTTAATTTTCATTCTTTATTCAATTTTTTGATTAGGTTAAAAACAAAAGATGATAAAAATTTCGATTTATCCAAAATCAATTGACTAAAATAATCGAATATTATTTAATGTGTGTCATTCATATTTGAAATACATATATTATAAAATAATTATAATTTTTTCATTTCTCAAAAAAAAAATAATTTCAAACTATATCATTAAAGATTAGGATTATCAAATATAATACTGACACAATTAATTATTTTTTTATTTCATAAAAAATAAAAAATAATTATTAATATTTTATTAATATAATATAAAATTTGAAAAAATTATAATATAAAAAAAAAAAATTTTAGCATTTCAATTTTATTCAGCAACTTCACTTTTATTTCTTCACCAGGCTTAATATATTTCAAGGTTAGAAATCTGGTACGAATGTTAATATATAGAAGTAATAGTATTTTATATTATGATTTCAACGAAGATTAGAGATGTGTTAGCTACGACTGCTTCGATTTGTACAATTTTGCAATTTCTAGCTGGCATGTAAGTAAAAATGTGAACCTAAAATCTGATTTTTATTTGAGAAATTGTTAAGAATTTTTATATATTTTGTTAACATAAATATATTATATAATAAATTTTTAAAGCATATAATCATACTTTTATAAAATATAAAAGTTTTTTAGATTTTGACAAAACATTTGTCTTGTCAAAAATAAATATTAAAAAAGTTTTTAGTATTCATTATATGTAGACAAAAATATTGTATCTAATATATGAGTGAAAGACAAAGAAATATATTTTAGGCTGGTATGCAGAAAAATCATTAAAAATGGCAGCACAGGAAATAGTTCAGCTTTGGCATTTGTAACATGTTATACATCGTAAGTGTTATATCTTTTAGTAATAAAAACTATTTATTATTAAAAATTGTTTTACTATGATAATTATTTCTTTATTCTTTCTTGTTATATTTCATTTAATTTATGTTTGTAATGCTTTTTAAAACATATAAAACATATAAATATTCTTTAAGAATTTAATTAGAATCAAATTTTTGTATAATGTATAAGTTTTTGTATAAATAAATATATGTTACAGATGTGTTTTATGGATGAGATATGGTATGCTTATTGAAGATCAATTTATATTGTTAGTGAATATTTTTGGCATAATACTTCAAGCATCTTATCTTTATGTGTTCATTTTATATAGTGTAAAAAAATTTAAAATAATAAGACAAATAATTGCAGCAACATGTTTTCTTGGAACTGTATATTTTTATAGTTTTTATGAGCAAGATAGAGTATTAGCTGCAAAATATGTTGGTTTTCTTAGTTGTACAATAACAGTATTATTTTTTGCATCTCCATTAATGATGCTGGTAAGTTCTTTTAATTTTTTCAATTTATAATATGAAATTACTTGTTTAAAGAAGAATTGATGGAATAAAATATTTTTTTTTAGGCACATGTAATAAAAGTTAAAAATACTGAAACTTTACCTTTTCCTATTATCATGGCTTCTTTTATAGTTTCTTCTCAATGGTTTGTGTATGGTTACCTTCTTAATGATCTTTTCATACAAATACCAAATTTTTTAGGTTGCATATTATCTGCATTTCAACTTTGTTTCTTTTTAATTTATCGTAATGATCATTTCAATAATGCTTATTTAATATAATATTGAAATACATTTTATGAATTATGAGTTTTGGACAAAAAATATATATTTTTTAATGTATTGATATTTATAACTTAAATGTACAATTTAAATGTATTTTTAAGAGAAATATATTTTTTGAACATTTAACGAGTCCTTTTTAATGAAGTATAATATATTTTAAAAGTTATATTTTTCCGCCAAAAATAGATGCTTTAACATAATTTCTTAGCTAATTTAATTGACATTATAAAATTCCCTAGATAAGAAAATAAAAATTAATATATAATTTACATAATATAAATTAAGTACATAATAATAATTAAGCACATAATAATATATTAAGTATTATACATATATATATATATATATATAAATTAATTATAAAAAATATTTTTCGTAAAAAAAAAATCTATTCGATCTGATTTTTCATTAATGAATATATTTAATAATATGAATATAATCTAACTTTATGATTTTAAACTTTTAATAACTTTATCATGTTATTTTCTTATTCTATCGTTTTAAACATGAAAAAAAATATTTTTAAGTATTTTATTTTAAGATCATATAAGTAATTCATTTGAACTTAGTATTAATTGTATATATCTTTTAAATATATATGAAAAAATATTGTTTAATCAATAAACATCATTATTTTTATTTAAAAAAATTCTATTTGCGTTGATATACTAAAATCAAACAAAATATATATCTTATTCTACAAGCATTATTTTATAAACGGAAATTGAGTGGAATTTTCCAGACATATTGAAAAGTCTGTAGTTCCGGAATGAACCGGTTGGTAGCTCTGGTAGCTATGCAAGAGAAGAGAAAGAGGTGCGGTGTTGCGTGACTGATTGCGAGGCCGAGCGTGTGTGTTTGTTGTGTTGTACGAAATTTTTATTCTCTTTTTGGAAAAAAGAAACGTTCGCTTTTTTCGGAAAGACCGTACGTTTTGAAGAGAAAATTATGTCGTCATATATCCAAGTTGCCGAAGATGAAGGCGATGAACCGATCGAATTGCCAACGGAAGACGATAGTACACTTTTATTGACTACCGTAACCGCCCAGTTTCCCGGAACGTGTGGCCTGAAATATCGCAATCCAGAATCTCGGACGATGCGCGGCATTCGTCTTGTTGACGGACGTCTTCATCCGCCCGAAAATGGATGGGGCAAGGCAATTTACTTTTGTGTTTTTCCAAAAGGTACTTATTTCACTGTAAATCATAATCTTTTTCTCTCATCCCCTCTTCTTTCTCGAAAATATACTAACACTATCATACAAGATCAAGTATATAATGTTTTTCGTATATTAATTGACATAAATTTTAAAATATTTCGAGATTTAAAATGTTAATCGACAAAAGTTTTTAATTTTATATATAATTTTAATTTTTTTTATTATTATTTATTAATATATGTTTAATATTTTATTTTTTCAATTATTTAATACATCGCGAAAAATATTTTATTAATTATTTTTTATAAATTTTATCAATATTTGATCTTTAATAATTTCTATAAATTTCATCATAACTGTTATATATAGATTTTTTTTTGAAGTCCACTACATGTGTTTGTGTTTATGTATTTCGAATCAATTTTTTGTTCTAATTTTCTTTTCGATTAATTTTTCCTTTCTTTTTTCTAAAAAGAAAAGGAATGTAAGAAGTTTCGCATGATTTTTCTATTAAATAATTATATTTAACATCAAATATAAAAAATTGTTTGTAATTTATTCACCAAATTTTGATTATTTATTATGTTTTGTTGATATTAACATAAGCACATGTTAATGTTCAAATAAATTAATTTACTGATCTAGATTATAAATAAGATTATATTAAAATATTTTTAACTTGCAATTTTAATAATATTTATAAATATACACTTATTTATAATTATAATTTGTTTACATCTATGTGAGTTTATATAGATATATAGTTCTGTAGAGTATAGATATATATAGTATAGATAATATAGTACATAGATGTGAACTCAAATGCTTCACTAAAATATAACAATATAATATCTATATTGCACACACACGCACACATAGAGCCTCACATATACACAATGTAACATAATTTTTGTTATATTTTTTGAAAAATAATTATTGTACTTTATACTATATATTTTCTTACTTCTATTTATTATTATTATTATCATTATTTTTACATTTATTTTTATCTCTTTTCATAAATTATATATATACATATAAAATTTTTCAATAAGATTCAAATTTTTTTAAAAGAGGTTCTAGTAAAATGAAAAAAAGTTAGTAGACATGAACACTTATATCTTTTCAGAGAACAAACGTAAATCTGATGACAATTTGGAAAATTCCACAGCTAAGACTAAAAGAATGGAAACAAAGTTGCGTTGCACAGACTTGATCGTACTTGGTTTACCATGGAAAACAACCGAGCAGAACTTGCGAGAGTATTTTGAAACATTTGGAGAAGTACTCATGGCACAAGTGAGTTTTTTAATTTTTTCCAATTTATAAATAGTATAATTTTTTTTTTGTTTTCCTTCAAATATTTTTAAGGAATATATGCCAAGATAATTCATTGTTGAATTCATTATTGATAACAAATTGATATCTTAGAACCAATCGTAAAATATATCATTAGATTTTTATTTCAATAATTTATTTTAAATAATTATTTTGATTATTTATAAATTTGTTATGTCACTGTAGAAATTGAAGAATAAATTATAATATATAATATAATATATAAATTGGTATAATGTAAATATTTAAATATTTTTACAGGTTAAAAAAGATGCAAAATCAGGACAAAGTAAAGGATTTGGTTTTATTAGATTTGGGAGTTATGAATCCCAATTAAGATGTCTTGCTCAACGACATATGATTGATGGGCGATGGTGTGATGTTAAGGTTCCCAACAGTAAGGTAAGAGCATTATTATATACATTGGCAAATATTAATTGTTTCATTGTATATCTTCAAATAGCTGTGAAATGTTCAAGTAGTTAATATTTGTTTAAGATCAAAATCTATATAGAATATTTGCGTGCAAATCATAGATCTGTACTTTTATATTATTTAATTTATTATATAATTATAATATATTTTCGCGCAAATAATTATTTTGAAAATTTAATATTTCTTTCTTTTTTTTAATAAATACTATGTAAAAAAATTATATTGTTTCATCATTTAAAAATCTAAAAAATTAGTATATATTACAAAAAAAATGTTTAAAATTATGAGAAAAAATGTTAAAAAATATTAATTAAATGAAGAATGAATAGCATGGTATTCATAATAAAAAATTGCAATGAAATATAATAAAATCTTTCTAAAAAAATTTTCATATATATATTTTTCTTGTGTAGATCTATGGTGCATGCTAAATTATTAGTTGAATTATGAAGCTTGAATTATAAGAAAGTTAAAAGAATGATTAAAAAGTTTGACTATGGCATAGATGCGTATAAAATATATTTTGCTTTACAAATTCTTTTTCCTATTTTGAATCAGAATGACTGAGTCATATGAAATATATGACTATATGAAACATTACCTTTATTAATTTCCATTTACAATTTTTGAACGTCATTTTTTATACATATGTTTAATCTCTTGAGAAGAAAGTATATTGTGGTATAAATAGATGAATGTGTAGTCAAATTAAATGGTATATTTATAAAGGAGATGTGATGCGTGAATGTTTATATGAGTGTTGTATGATACAATGTGAGTTAAGAAAGTAAAAGAAAGTATGCTTGCGTGCTCTTGTAAATAACATTGGTATGTTTGTGTTTTCTTTAAATACTGTGGAAATTTTTTAAGTATGTTATGAGAGGTACCACTGTCAAATATTTTTTAAAATAGATATGAAAATTTGAAGATACATACCCAATTAATTTATATAAAACTTAGATAGATTAATTGCAACAAGTAGATCATTTTACAAATTCGATCTTTTAGTGCGAAATTTTCAAGGAATATGTATTATGTAATTGTTAATTTGCTTCGAGCTTGCTTAAATGAAATATTATTGCATCATTGAAATGAGATTTAGAGGGATTAATTTTTTCGCGTATTAAAACGTAATATTGTTATATGTTAATATTGAGAGTGAATTTTAAATGAAATATTCGAGCATTAATTAAATGTATAACATTCTAAAGATTATAAACATTGTAATGGGTATGATTTGCGTGACAGTGTGTGCAATCGCAGGTTTTGATCCACATGCGATGTGTGAAGTAACGAATTGTTATATTTCTTGAAGTGAGTATTGAATTTTTGCGAAAAGAAATATATTTCCAAATCGTGATTAGATATTATCAGCAAACTATAATATAGAATTTTTCAATATGATATCTTCAATCGAATTAA
The DNA here is from genome assembly GCF_014066325.1 of Apis laboriosa. Taxonomy (NCBI): domain Eukaryota; kingdom Metazoa; phylum Arthropoda; class Insecta; order Hymenoptera; family Apidae; genus Apis; species Apis laboriosa. The sequence continues at coordinate 306,593 of NW_025223501.1, forward strand.
TGAATAGTTGTAAAAAAAATAATATTAGTAACAGTATAAACAAATAGATTGTAGTAGATGAATGAAAGACGCGTGATGCTTAAAGTCATATCGCTTTTATTTAAAAACCTTCTACTAGCGCGTGTTACGTGATAGGTTCGAAATTTTATATTGGTATATAATTGGTATGTGGTATGACATGTTAAAAAAAAAATCAAAAAATAATAAAAAAAAAGTATGTTAATAGCATAATTAATGAGTGAGAGTGCGTATATGTGTATGATTCAACCAATTATAATAGATAAAAATCGTATGTGATTGTCGAGGCCTGGTGTATCTGGTTGCAGAATATTGATGGCTTAATGATGGCTCGTCAGTATGATACGAGCAAACACAATGAATGCTACCGTCCTATACCGGTTCATACGCCGAGTAATCGACGGGTACCTGTGGCGAAACCTTATATCAACTTAAATACATCTGAAGCTGCTAATACACCTAGATACGATTCGGAGTATGATTATAAAACCACGCATTATCCGTCGTACCCTCCCAATTATCCGTACGACGATAACAATAAATACAAATATGAAGGCCAGAACTATAATACGTATGAGAAACCTAATTACCCATCTTACGAGGATCCTGGGTATGACACACGTAATTATATGGTTCAACATACAACTGCACCTCCGAATCCCAGCGCTACCTATCCGTCCGACACAGAATACACAAGATACACCAATTATGAAGGACGTGCTGTGTATCCAGTGATGGAAAATCCAGACTACACGGAGAAAGTGAGATACAATTATGGTTATGATCGAAACTATTACGAGGCGGACGGTCGTTACGCATCCACAGACTGTAGATACACGCTGGATGTCCGATATCCAGATACTAGACACGCGGACAATCGAATTCAAGCTGATAGTAGAGAGACTGATTGTAGATATCCGGTGGACAATCGTGATATGGATAGAAGATACGTGGTTGATGGTAGAGATCCAGATGGCAGGTACGCTATCGAGAACAGAGAAGTAGATGCTAGATATCCACCGGACGCAAAGGAAGTGGATGCTAGGTTTGCGGATACATCAAGATATCCGGCTAAAGAGAATTATTACGATCGTTATTACAAGCACCGTCCATCGAGGGATCACCATGTCTCGGATACGTCAAGATACTGATGAGTCTTGTTACTATCGTTAAATACATATGTCACGTTTCAACGGGAATAAATTTGAATAAATTTAATATAACGCTCAATCTATTTTATATACGAGGCATCTTTAAAGGATAAAGAACCTGACAATATTTGTTTCGTGCAATTTTTATTAACTCTCAATTATTCTGTATCTCGTATTTGTTTTTCCTTTTTTGAATCGTACATATCGTATGCACATGTACATGTATTATTAAGGAACAATGAGTATACATAATTTTTCAATGAGAACAAAATAAAAATATATCATAGTTCATAAATGATTTTATTCTGAAATCGATAAATGATCATTTGATATATTGTTGAAATGTATATTCCCTTTGATTCGTGATCTTTGTTGCAGATATTTAAAAAAAAAAACAAACAAAAAAAACAAACAAAAAAAAACAAAAAAAAAGAAAAAAATTTCGTTGTCTACTAGCAATAATTTCGAATAACTGTCTACATTTTAATATCAACTATTGCGCTTAATCAGTTTAAGATAATGTAATATATACATAGCATGAAATTTTACATCGAATATATACAGAGAAAAAGGACATTATACGGATCTTGTGCATGAATTTTAAAGAGGCCATAGTGCTTAAGTGTTATATATTTACATATTATATATATACATATATATATATATATA
>NW_025223501.1:309803-488519 GCF_014066325.1 Apis laboriosa
ACTACTACTACTACTACTACTACTACTACTACTACTACTACTACTACTACTACTACTACTACTACTATTACTACTACTACTACTACTATTATTACTACTACTACTACTACTACTACTATTATTATTATTATTATTATTATTATTATTATTATTATTATTATTCAATTTCATTTAATTATATTAATTGTAATGATTAAATTTAAAGTAGCATGCTCCATGAATGTAGCAATAAATAAACAGAAAGAATTCTTTTTCATCTTCTTACATGTTATATGAGATATAAAAAAGATATGTATGTATATCTGACCTTGTCTTTCTCTATCTCTCATTTTCTCTGGTTTATTCAAGAATTAGCAAAATATTCTTCAAGTACGTATTTTAGAAGGACGGATAGCTTCGATCCATCTGCACCTGCATACTAATTGTATGATCTCATTTCAAACATGCGGTCTAATCAATTCAGAAATAATATATAATGAACTAAAATAATGAGATGATGATGAAGATGATGATGATATGTTTTAATGATATCATAATGCTGAGGATGAGGTTGAGATTAAAGTTAAGATTGAGATTAATTATGACATCCAAGGTGGGGCAATAATTTTGACTATTTTTAATACCTATTTTCGGAAGTATTGAAAAATTTTGTTGCAAAAGTTATATGGTATGATATGATATTCACTTTTTTTAATAATTAATTTTATTTTTTTAAATTAGTTGTATTGTTTTATTTCAGATAAATAATGGATGCTTAGACGATTTCAATGACCTATAATATAAAATTATTCGACAATAAATAATGAAATAAAACTAATGTCAGATTATAGATATTTGAAATGTTTACAATTCATAACGTTAAAATTATCGGATACTTGAAATTTAAACTTTAAAAATTCTTTATTGATTAATATACGTGACATACTGCAATAAATCTTTATTTTACGTTACATAATATTGTTTCTGTTTTTATAATAATATATAGTTTTATATATATATAATTTTTGTGACGCAAAACGAGATATAAGAATAATAAAAAATGTAAATAAATATAAAATAATAGAAAATTTAAATACAGAATACCAATTTATGTAAATAGTAATTCATATATTGTTAAGAAATTTGAAAGTTTTTGCATTAATATTAATAGATTTTTTCAGACTATCCAATAATTCATTAAGTTATGTTTAAAAAAAATATTAAAAAGTTAAAAAAAAAGTTAAACTACGTTAAAAGATATATTTGTTTATACCAGGAAAAATCAATATTATCAAAAAATATAGAAAAGAACTTGCTACAATTAACGATAGTAAAAATAATCCGAAAATTTTCAATGTTATACAAATATATATATATATATATATATATATATATATATATCTCACCTTGAATAATTTTTATAAATAATCTAAAACTAAAGATATTTTTTTTTATTATTAAATAAACTTGTCATATTAAAGGTCGTTAGAATGTCTAAATATCTGTATGTCTATTTTATTAAGAAATATAATAAAAAAAATAAAAAAATATACAGATAGTTATAAAAAAAATAATTTTCTACCATTCATCGATACTTGACTTATAAAATTTTTACACAATGTTTCTCCATGTTTTTAATAGCGGAGATATTTAAAATGATCAAGATTACTGCCTTATCATATATATATATATTATATGATGATTGTGAATATAATATAGAAGAGCGAGATTTATTGTAGCACAATATATATATGTATATGCTTATGTTTTTTTAAAGTTTCATGTCATGTGTTTAAATGTGTAAGTGAGAATTAATTGAAGAGATATATACAAAAATTGTTCATTGAGTATGAAAATCATTAATTTCGATCTTTATTTTATCTTTTTGATGGTATAAAAAATGACATTAAATAATATTTCATATAAAGTGATGCATGATATTATATAATATTAATGTGCATCAATGTCATCAGTGGATACATTTTAATTGAATCATTACCAGTCATAAATTTTACAATTGTGATATAATTGACTTTCACGATTATAAAGAAGAAAGAATTAAGAAAGAATAATCAATATGAAGAATTAATTTAATTTCTTTCTTTTTTTTCCTTTTTTATTTTATTTATTTATTGTGTTTGTTTGTATAATACATAACATGTCTCTTACTTTAAAATAAATTTCAAATTTTGTTCCACATGTAGAAAAAATATTAAAATTAGATATTATTTCATAATTAAACAAAGTTTTAAAAAGACAAAAAAAATACATCTTATTTTCGGAAATTTTTTTTAATAATGCATTAATGCATTTATTTTTTATCTTTACGCTTTCTTGTTACCTCTCTCCTTCATACAAACACACAATTTAATTTTATATAATCTCTATTACAAACAAAATATAAATAGGTATATATATTTAATCGACCAGATAAAACTTTAGGGGATTTTTTCTTTATTTAATAAACAATACAATATATTTACGATAATAATAAGTGTAATATTCGGTTTTTTATGTGAGAAATCATGAATATAAAAATGGATAAATGTGAAATCACAATTGTGTACAGATTGATCGTAGCTACCCCAACATTATAAATTTAATATATTTCGCCTTAAAAGATAAAGAGAAGAGAAAAAACAAAAGGAAAATAAAAAAAAGAAGAAAACATTTCTAATGCACGAACGATTTATGTAAGATATGTCTTTTACATTGGGTATGATAGGTGTGTAAAAAGATTTCATTGATGATTGCGTGTGAAAGGTGATAATCTTTTCGATTTTCCATTTTTTTTTCTTTCCAATTCACATTAAAAATTTTAATATTGTAAAATTTTAGAGCATTTTTACTAAAAAATTAAATCCTTTAAACCATTTGGAGCAAAGAGTAGTTTTATAAATTAAAAATCGAATACTTGTTTCCCAAAAATCAGATTTGAAAATAAAGAAAAAAAAAATAATTTCATTTATATTGTATGAATTGTAGTCAATAAACTCTTGCATAAATGAAGTTCTAAAAGAAAAAAAAGATAAAAATAATTTACAGTTTAATTATAATATTAACTGTATACTGTAATGAAATTAATCTTTGATAGATTATTTTCAAGTTAATAATTATGAATATACATTAAAAGAATGAACAAATTTTTTGGGAAAGATACAATTGTACTATTGTACTTCCTTTGCGTTGCATTATTGTAGAATATTTTCAATTTGATTTACTTACATTTTTACTAATTATTATTCGGTACTTCAAGTTTCATCAATAAATATATATTATAGTTATAAAACTATATAAAAAATGATAAAGTATGCGTCTTGGAACGTTTAATCAAACTTTCTGAATGTGTACTTCTAATTGTAAAGTTCTTTAATTGTAACAAATATTATGTAAACGTAAATTTTCAAGTTGGAGCTTATATGAAAGATTTTAAGAACAAGAGAATAATGTATGTGCTTTAAAATCTCTTGGAAATAAATGTAATTTAATGATTATTACTTAGCATGCTATATTTTAGAAGGCTCTAACTTGATCTAGAAATTTATGTAATTTTCTAGATATGTAACATTTATTCATATTTACATTATTTTATAATTACAATTAGTAGTACGTGTCAGTATAATTTGAAAACAGAAATATTTAAAGAACAGCCTAGTTTTTTTATGCTTCTTCTTAAAAGTGTAAAAAAAAAAGAAAAAAAAGCAATTTCTTTTAACCGATTAAAGATCATTGTTTTCTTTTTGCTTTGATTTAACGGATTAAGACGAATATTATTATAATCACCAATTAGATTGGATTGTTTTACCTCACATGTCTCTCTATGTATGTATGACTACGGTCGAATGTATTTGTTAATGGTCGTCTAAGAACTACAGGCATGAAAGTTTAATCGAGAAGTGATTTCTTGCTCTTTTCCGATCATATAAGCATATAAATTAATTAATATGTATATGCGTTTGATACACTAAAGAGAAAACAATGTGTTGATAATGATGAGTGAACATATATCAACAATTGTAAGATGAGCGTAATTAATTAATTATGAGGGGAAAAAAAGGAAAAAAAATAATATTTTATGGATGGAATACAGTTTATTGAATGCCTGATACTATATATATAAATATATATATATAATACATATATAGATATATATATCTTTATTGAAATCCAGAATGTTTATACATAATGTAAAGAGAACATTGATGGAAAGTGCGTCGAAGTTTATTTATTGACGTCCTACTGTAAATGATAATCGATATATAAAGACTGTAGTTTAAGACAACTTTTAACAGACATTAGAACCGTTTCTAGCTCATTATTATAGCCAGTCGATCTATTTCAAATCGTTCGCTATACTATGAGAATATTTGTCCAATTATTTTGAAATATATAAAATTTATTTATATATAATTAATAAATATGCACTGATATTTAAGAATGAAAGTAATTTAACTCTAGAATTATTGCAAAATGATTATTCATCATAAATTTATGAATCGGTTAGATCCAATTGTATTGCTCAAAAGATGCCTTGCGAAACGATTTGAAAGTGATCTACGATACAAGTGTGTAAATAATACATAAGAAGCATTAATGTCGTTCGTGAAATCGTTTAGTTTAGAGTTTAGAGTTTTATTGTAAACAATTCTTTATTGTAAATTATAATAATTGAGATTGCGTTTTAAATGAGAATATTAAGAGTGATAATGATGATGGTGGTGATGGTGGTGATGATGGTGATGATGGTGATGATGGTGATGATGGTAATGATGGTGATGATGATGGTGATGATGATGGTGATGATGATGATGATGATGATGATGATGATGATGATGATGATGGTGGTGGTGGTGATGGTGGTGGTGGTGATGGTGGTGATGATGGTGATGATGATGATGATGATGATGATGATGATGATGGTGATGGTGATGGTGATGATGATGATGGTGATGATGATGATGATGATGATGATGATGATGATGATGGTGATGATGATAATGATGATGGTGGTGATGGTGATGATGATAGTGATGATGATGATGATGATGATGATGATGACGACGACGATCAAATAACATCAAAGTTTTGTCATCTGAGAATGTTATTTTGATAGATAGCAAAGATTGATTCTTATTACGTAAGTTCATTACAGGATGATTAAAAACTAATACACTGGCAGTAGTTTATTTATACACTTCTCAAAATTCCTTCGCTGGACCACTTGTTAATCACTTGTTTCTGTATTCGATCAATATCATATAATTTCTTAAATAATGGTAAACATTTATACAACAACATAAAATAATTTTTTTCAATATAATTCTTTTGTGTGATATTGTTCGAATCAAGAAGTATTTCACTTATTCCCGTTTTTTAAAGTTATCATCATTTTTGTTAAAATGGAAAAAAAAGGAAGAAGAAGAAGAAAACGTGTTACAAATTTTTTTTTATATGAATGACATATATCAAAAAAATTTTTTTGTGCGCACAAATATTATAATGAACATAAAAATTCATGTATGAATTTATTTCAGGCCTATTTGAAACTTTTTATATTTAAATATTATCATTAAATATTAATGTTAAAAAGTGGTTCTTCAGATTACTGGTATCACTTAGATAACTCCATAAATATCAACTTTTAAATATATTGTATAATAAATATGTTGATCTAGAAAATCACAAGATTTAGCGAAGATTATGCGTTATCTGAATTAATTATATCTCTTAATATTCTTCAATGTTTCAAAATCTGGATAATTGAAATAGATACTATCAACAATTCATAGAAGTTCAGATTATATGTAATTATGTAATTTATATTTTTAATTACATTATTTTGATATAATTCAAATGTAAATAATAACATTCAAAATAATTAAATATTACAAATTGTTCTACTAATAATTATAATTATAATTGCAATATAAGTTATTTTTATTATTTATCAATTAATAATATAAACAGTGTATCCAAGAAATCAAAAAAGAAATGAAAATATCGAAAAAGTAATAACTTGGTGCAATATTTACTATTTTAAATACTTTATTAATAAAAAAAATCAGTAATTATAATAATTGAAAAAATATTCAACAATACAAATTTGTTATAAACATAAAAAATCTAATAATTTTTTTTAAATATAAATTTAATAAAAATATCATTTGATAAAAATTTGAAAAAATAAATCATATGATAAAAGTGTCATTTCTATGTCATATTGCAAAAAATTATAAAATATTTATATAATATGAAATGTATAAATACATAATCAACTTTCTGAATAATTACTAATAGCACTTATAATTAGAGAATCAATGAATCAAGAAGAATCAACGAACAATTCATAATTATTTAGAATGAATTCGCTTAAAAATAAAAGAATCAGATTTTATCATAAATATTAAATAAAACAATTCAATAATATAATAACAAATGAAATATATAAATAAAATTAGTAAAATGTTATATAACTTAAAAAAATAAAAATAAATTTAAATCATGGAAAATCTCAAATTTAGTTAAAAAATGAACTTTTTAGAAAGAAATAAATGACATTATTTTAGAATCAAACTATAAAATTTCCTTTTACAGAAATGATTGCATTATATACTGTTATACATGAAATATCAATATTTTAATTAGGATTAAAATTATAAAACAAAATTACAAAAAAAGAATATTTTATTATTTTGTAGAATAATATACTATTTAATTGTTTGTTCTATTGAATATAATGGAGAAATATAATACAAAGATTTATAACCAATTATTAAAAAAAAAGAAAAAGAAAAATGAATGAAATATTAACTTAAAAATTCTAGAAACGTTATTCAAAAGCAAAATTGTAAATATTATATCTAATATTATTTTAAATATTCTTCATATTTTTGATATATAAAAATAATATATGATTATATTTATATTTGAATCTAATAAAAATTAATTGAAACATTGAAAAACATTAAAGAGATAGAGAAAATTTTAGTATATTGCATCTCGATCAGTATATTATCATTTGAACCAACTTCTGCGCGCGCGCGCATGCAACTCACATTTAATTTTATATATACATATTAATATTCTATCAAAGCATAAAAAAGGAAAAAGGAATGAATGAGTGGTTCTATTGCACGGAATCACATCGAGTGGAAGCATTTTGTGAGTTATTTAACAGCATATCGTACAATCGATGAATGAACTTGATGATGATGATGATGATGATGATGATGATGCTGATGATGATGATGATAATGCTGCTGTTGATAATGATGAAATGATGATAGTGATGCTACTGCTGCTGCTGCTGATGATGATGATGATAGTAATGGTAATGACGATGACAATGACAATGACGACGACGACAACAATGATGATGATGATGATTATGACGATGATAATGGTGATAGTAGGAATGGTAATGATGATAATGACGATGGTGGTGGTGGTGGTGGTGATTTTGATGATTTTGATGATGGTGACGACGACGACGACGACGACAACGACGACGACGACGACGACGATAATGAGGATGATGAGGATGATGATGATGGTGATGGTAGTGATGATGATGGTGATGTTGAAGTAGTGACTATATGATAGTGATGAGGATGTTGATGATGAAATTAAAGATGAGGATGAATATAATAATGATGATAAGGATAATGGTGATAATAATAACTGGAAACGAGAGACAAACCTTCGAAACAGGTGATTACGAATTGAAATTCACTATTTATTTATTATAGAATTTTTATTCAAATTTATTTTATTTCATTTTCTACAAATATATTCCTATATTTCTTTTTATATTTTTTATAATCCCTTTTATTTTTTTTATATATGAATAATTATATGTAAATTAATTATTTTAATCGTTTATTAATTTTTTACATATTTAATGTTTAATGACTTAACCAATTGACAAATATTAAAAATATTAATATAGTTGCTAAAAGAAATATATGAGAATATATCATAAATTAAATTCAAAATATTTTTTATAAACATTTATTTTTTTTATTATTGTTTTTAATACTATTAAAATTTCTAAAATTAGTAGAATTCAATCATAAATAATATACAAAAATTTAAGTTATTTTATAGACACACTTTGAGTTGAGACATCATCTTTAAGTTAAGTTTTTTATCTATGGAAAATATATTATTAACTTTGATTTTCGAAATATTTAAATTTTAATACTTTGATTTTATAGAAATATCATTATATCTCTTTTACTAACTATACTATTTCTTTTTTTTTTTCCATTTATTTTGTTGTCAGACAAATTAATTACTTAAAATAAAATTATTAATTATATTTTTTATTGCAATAATTTAAAAACTATTCTGCTAATCATTAATTTGAAACAATATCTTTAATTTAATAATTTTTTAATCGAAATTTTTGATTTCTTATGCTGCATGTTTTTATCCTTAATTTGTAAATTAAGAAAAATGAATAATATAAAGAAATTGGTATAATTTAATTATAGATTTTATAAATCATATATATATATATATATATATATATATATATATATATATATATAAAATGATGATAGCATTAAATTATTAAAAATTTTATTTTCTCATTTTATTTATAAATATTATAATTTTTCATCTTACAAATGTGTATTAATTATTACACATTTATTTTTTTTAATAGTTCAGATGAATAAGTTGTTGCCAACCAATTTATATGGACTGATATTATTTATATGATATGTCAGAATGATAAAAAATACAAGGAAAAATATATCAATAATGCAAATTAAATACAATCAAAACAAAAATATGGAATATTACTACAAAGTTTAAACGCAGCTATAAAGAAGATAAATAAATGCGATACAATTACTAGTAAGCTAATTCTTTATTTTAATATGATATATGATGTAAAAATAAATTAATTTTCTTAATGCTTTTGTTTATAGATATTATTCATCGTTAAATTCAATTGATTCATTATCCAGCCAAAAATGTAATTTATCTATCAAGATAAAAAAAGATTATATAATATATAATGTATTAATGGTAATTATCAATGGTTTTGTTAAAATTCGAAAAATAAAAAGATGTCAAACTTTATTTGCAGTGCCAACTTACTTACTTTATTTGCAGATCGTATTTATGATATATAAAATACACAGATCTATACAAAAAGCTAACAAACTGAATCGAAGATATTGAAATTATCATATTTGAAAATAATGTTTGTATGAAATATTTTTAATAAAATATATTATTATTTAAATATAAAGTTAACTTACTATATATACCCTTATTATATTTTAATATTTAAATTTTTTTAATTTATTTAAGGAAAGTATAGTTGATTATTGATTACTTGTCACAAAAAATAGGCAGATTTAAATTTGTTCAAAATTTTATTATTTATACCTGAGTATTTTTTTTATATTGGATCGATATAAAAAAGAAATTGATATAAAAAAAGAAAGATGTAAAATATAAAAAAAAACAATATTTGAAAACAATAATTGAAAAAAAGATGGATTTGAAAAATTCATAAAAAATACACATGATTTTCACAATATTTACTGAAAATATATATTTTTGTAACTGTATTTGCATATATGTTAATTTATTTTGAATTAAAATATCATTATACTATAAACGAACCATTAAAATATATTTTAATAGTTTTATGCGACAAAATATGCTATATCATTTTACTTACATTTACAAATATTTAAATACAATGTAATAAGGATGGTGACGATCGATAATTATGATATATGATTATTATAAAAATAAACATATGAAATAAAAAAAAAATATATATTAAAATTCAAGTTATTATAAAATCTTAAATATATTTTCCTCTCAATTTTTTTCACGGACAATAATGATAAACATTCTTTGATATAATTTGATACATTAATTATTTTTTAATATATTAATTTTAAATTTAAATTATATCTATATAAAATAATGAAGAAAATATTTGTAATGAAATTCCTAAAATATGTAACTTTTGTCTTCTGAGTAATTTAATAAATGAAATTCAAAAATATTTTATATTTAAGAATATAATTAATTCAAAATCTACATTCATATAAACATTATAGGTTATTTTGATGTTATATTATATATATAATTCATATTTTAGATCTAACCTAATTAAAATCTAACTTATCGAAACTTAAATATAAATTAAATATAATTTATAATTTAAACCAAATTTTAATTTAGATATGATCTAAGCAAAAATATATCTAAATTTAATTATAATCAAGAATTAATAATATATTATGAATATAATACAATAGAATTTATTTTGCTCTTCTGCTAAATGATCATTCACGGGTATTCATTTATTATTTATAATTATGATTTGATTGGATGAGTTATAGATTAAATCAATATGGCGCAAAATAGATTATGTATTTTATTAATAAATTTATAACATTTGAATGAGTTAAATTTTAAAACTTATATTTTTTATTTTAATTTTTAATTAATACTTTGGAAAGTATAAAATAAATTACAAATTTTTGATTTTCCAAAATGAAGTTTAATATTTAATAAAATAATAAATAAATTACTTTTATAAAATTATTAATTTAGATGATAACTAATGATAATTAATGGCGAAAATATAATTCTATATAATAATATATATATAATTAATAATATAAAACATATTAAATTTTCTATAATATTAAAAATTAAAATTATTTTACTCCAATTAAACTATTTATCTATTATCTATTGATTCTCTATTATTATATTATTCTTTTTTCTGTATTTATTTATTATTAAATAATAAATATTAAATAATATTATTAAATATTTATTATAAAATAATAACACAAATATATATATATATATATATATATATATATATATATTCATTTTAGAATATATTTTCTTTAATCAAAAATTCATGAATATAAAACTGTATAATAGAAAGAGACCTTAATAATTTTCTACCAATGATAGACATGTACATACAGAAAAGGTTAATAATTATTAATTATTATATATATAAAAATATCATAAAACATAAAAAAAAAATGGTGAAATTGACGAATAATAATGACGGAATGACAAACGAAACTAACTTATCGATATGGCTGATTCATCGGGTGACCACCCCACTACAAGTTCGCTTTATGTTTAAACTGGACGTAGAAGTGTCGAGACCGTCGTAAAAGACGGTGAATTTTTAGTCGATCCTTCATAGCAGAAAGAATGGCGCTAACACTTAGTAAATTTGTGACTAAACGCACAGTGACTAGTGTTTGTGCATTATCTACATTAATATGGATATTAAAAAGAAGAAACCGGAAACAGGTTGCAAAATATAGGTAAATTCTTTATGCATATATATATATATATATATGTAATTAATTATCGTGTAATATTAAACATTTACTTCATTTTGTAGAAATATTTGGCCTGTCGAAGATATACAATATATTATTAAAGAGGTGAGCAAAAATGATTTCTTATAATTGTATATTTTGAATGTTAAATATCTACAAATAATCTTTTCAGGAAAAACCAAAAGGACCTAAAGCTCATGTAAATGCGAGATTTTTTCGACAATTATATCAATTGCTTAAAATTGGTATACCCTCAATAGTATCTTCTGAATTTGCCTTTGTTCTCCTTATCGCAGGTACACTTATTACAAAATCTTTTTGTGATCTCTGGATGATAAATATGGGCACTTTAATTGAATCGTATGTAATTTATTTCAATCTTTGTTTGATCTTGATAAAATTACAAAGCTTAAAATTTAGCAAGTTTATTTTGTATTATAGATCAATTCTTAAAATGGATAAATCTTTATTTAAAAGGCGTCTACTTAAATTCTTAGCTGTATTACCAATGGTAAGTAAATAAATTTAATGAAAAAAAAATTAGAAGTTGCTTTCAGAGGCTGCTAATGAAATCTTTTCATTCAGGCTGCCAAGCAGCTTTATTTTCTTACCAATTGGAAGAAATTATTGATATAATCTTCCATGATTATATTTATTTAGATATCTATTGTGAACAACGTACTGAAATATAGTATATATGAAATGAAGCTAAGGTTACGCACAAATATCACACGAAGTTTATTGGATCAATATCTTAAGTAAGTTTCCTTCTTTTTTTATAAATTTAATAATAATAAATAGTAAATAAAATTTGTAGAAACAATTTTTTATAATATTTATAAATTTTAAAAAATAATATAATAATATAAATAATAATATATAAATTATTAATAAGTTTTCATTCATAAAAAAATAATATTTATTATTATTACAGTGGTTATATTTATTATAAAATGAATAATTTAGATAATCGTATAGCAAATCCAGATCAACTTTTAACTACTGATGTTGATAAATTTTGTGAAAGCTGCACAGATCTGTATAGTAATCTTACTAAACCTTTGTTAGATATTATCATTTATGTTTATAGGCTCACATCTACTCTTGGTAGTGAAGTATGTATAACATAAATATTATAAGTATAAATGTAATATATTTATAATAATATATATGGATTTTACAGACTCCAGTAATTATGCTTTCATATCTCATTTTTGCTGGTATGATAATAACTTATTTGCGTAAACCTATCGGTCAAATGACAGTAAAAGAACAACGTTTAGAGGGTGAATATCGTCATATTAATTCAAGAATAATCACTAATTCTGAGGAAATAGCATTTTACCAAGGAAATAACCGAGAAAAGTTAATTTTATTAACTAGTTTTCATAAACTTGTAAGTTATAAAAAATATATATCAAATATTTTGTTAAAATTTTATCATTATAATTAATATATAAAATTCAAGCTAACTTTCTATTTCAATCAACATTGATAAACGTTAATATATAATGCAAAAAAAAGAAATACTTTTTTCTTTTAGATAATACATCTTCGCAAATATCTAGAGTTTAGAACTTTCATAGGAATAATTGATAATTTTGTTGGTAAATGTAAGATATCACTTATATATATTATATTGTAATTATTTATAGTGATTATATTTAATATAATCTTAATTTGATGCTTTTATTTTAGATATGGGAACTGTAATTGGTTTCTACGCAGTGAGCTTACCTTTCTTTATAGAAAATCATCCTATTCTCACAGGAACTCCTAATCATCGATTTAGGAGTTATTATACATATGGTCGTATGTTAGTAAAATTGGCAGAAGCTATTGGTAGATTAGTTTTAGCTGGAAGAGAAATGACGCGATTGGCAGGATTTACTGCAAGAGTTAGTGAGATAAAAATCGTTCTTAATGATTTAAAAACAGGAAAATATAAAAGAACAATGGTTTCTGATTTCAAAAATGAGCCAATTGGAACTCCAGGCATAGGAAAAATAATAAATAAAGACAATATCATAAAATTCGAGCATGTACCTCTGATAACACCTAATGGAGATATTCTTATTAAAGAACTATCATTTGAAGTTAAATCAGGAATGAATGTGTTAGTTTGTGGTCCAAATGGTTGTGGAAAAAGTTCATTATTTAGAATTCTTGGAGAAGTAAGTTTTATGATATTTTTAATCGAAATTAAATAAATTTTATTCGAATTATAATTATTCAATTTAGATTGAATTCAATTTAGATGTATTTGATCTCAAGGAAATATCAGAAATATATTATGATAAAATGATAAATTGAAAAATAGAGATATTTCATTTTTTAATATTTATTATTCTCAATCATGGACCAAACATTAGATCAAAAAAGTTATATTTGATTTTAATTTTCGTGACATACCTATTCATAAATTTACTATATAAATACAAATGAATCTTTAAATAAATAAAAAAATTATTCATTCTATTTATTAAAAAATAATTCGAAAATTTTATTCAAATAAAAATTCAATTCAAATGATGCTCAATTTTTTCTTAATGATAATTTAATTATTTTATGCTCTGTCAAATGTATTGTGTCAAATTATGAAAAATTAAATTAAAACAGTTGTGGCCAATTTGGAATGGAACAATTATCAAACCTCCTCGAGGAAAATTATTCTACATTCCTCAGCGTCCTTATATGACTTTGGGTACATTGAGAGATCAAATAATTTATCCTCATACCAAAACGGAAATGATACGGCGCGGACAAATGACTGATACTGATTTGAAGAAATTATTAGATCTCGTTCAATTGGGTCATCTATTAGAAAGAGAAAATCTTATAAGTAGCGAAGGACAAGGTTGGGATGTTGTAGCTGATTGGATGGATGTTTTGTCTGGTGGTGAAAAACAACGTATAGCTGTACATACAATGTTTTTTTATTTATTGTAATAATGAAAAGATTTTTTGTTATTGATTGCAAAAATTTATAATACTAATTAAATATGATTTTTCTAGATGGCTCGGCTTTTCTATCATAAACCACAATTTGCAATTTTAGATGAATGTACAAGTGCTGTTAGTGTTGATGTCGAGGATTCAATGTACTTGTACTGCAAACAAACTAATATTACATTATTCACAGTATCACATCGACAGTCTCTTTGGAAACATCATGAGGTTTGCAAAAAATTTTCTATTTAAAAATTATTTAATAAATATTTAATTTATATTAATATTTATTTTTAGTATTATTTGCGAATGGATGGAAGAGGTAATTATGAATTTAAGACTATCGAAGCGGATACAAAAGAATTTGGATCATGAATTTCCATGTCTCTTGCATTTAATAATATTTTAATAATGTAAGGAATTATCAATTTATATTCGATTAATTTCGAATAATTTAAATGTAAATTTGCAGTGTATAGCATATATATATTGTATGTATTGTATCTTTCTTTGGTTAGAATCTAGATTTACAAATAATCATACTGTATATTTTTATATATCGTATTTTTATATACTATATATTTTTATATCATTATTTTTTTATGAAAAATGATAAGAAATAACAAAAAAAAGTTAGTATACACTGCAATTTAGGCCTTAATGTAATTAATTTGAAAAAAAATTAATATGTGATTTAAATGTTATTGTACATTTGTTCTTCCAATATTATTGAAAAAAGGAAAAAAAACTTATGGGAACATAATTTTCCGGATATAAATTTAAGCTATCATAAAAATAACATATTTTTGATACAATTTTTCAAAGTTACATCATATAAAATGTTAAATTGTATCATATATGCATTAAAAATATCTAATTAATTAATATATTTGAATGTGTATAACATGGTAGTTTGAATATAATTTAAATCATTTTCTATTTTAATGGTCAGTAATAAAATTATGATTTATTATGTGTTGATCACATTAAAAAAATTGCCAGAATTTATATCAAATTGCTGGACAATAAGAATGTGAAATAAAGCTCAGTGATATAAAATCTTATTATATTGCTTATTATTAACTCTTAAAAATTGTATATATTAAAAGAAATTCTTTAATAAAATCCTCAATATTTATTAATAATATTATTTTCATAAATCATATTGAAAAAATTATTTAATAAAATTAATTAAAATTAAAATACGAAAAAATATTTGAACCTATTTAAATTTCCCGCTCTTTCAAAATTCAGATGTCTGCCCGAGTTGATGTTGCCATATTGGTTGACCGTTGATCTGTCGGGGAAACTAGTTGGAAATTATTAGCAAATGTTTAAGTTTTTAATTGTTCAATTGATATTAATTTCTTATAAAGCTTGTCCAGTTAAAATTTTGTTTGCAATGTGTGAGAAGATAAAAATAAAATATAGAGCATATTTGTAATCAATAAAAAAGAATTATAACGTGTATGTATATAGTAATGAGAAAAAATAGTCAGTGAGCTAAAATAATTTAAAAAAAATTTATTTTTAAATATATTCCTAAAATTAATCACATGCAATATATCATGTACATGTCAAGAATCTCATAAATCTTTTTTTTTTCATTTAATTCGTTTCTATCTTTTTGTCTTTGTCTTTCTTTTTCTTTCTTTATGTTTCTTCACTTATCTGACTGTCTAATCGTTTCTCTTTCCTCGTCTCTCCTTGCCATTGTGTTTCGCTGAATCGTTCCTCGTGGCGTTCGCGTTCCCGAAGACACCGTGGCCAGACCTCGCAGCACTGCGATTGTGCGACGTGAACGAGTGTGTGTCGAATAGCTAGGACGCCGAGAGTACAGGTGCAGGTGCGGGTGCGCGTATAGTGTGTCGTACGGGACGCGAAGACGTGGGTCTGAACGAAGTAGGTGTGCGAAGTTGGCGACACGGTTCCATTGGTGTCGATAGTTGCAGAATGGACGGTAACACGGATCCACCGTCGGACGTGACAGCAATGGATAGTGAGAATAATAAAAGATCAAAGACTCAACGAAATTCTAATGATATGACTAATACTGCATCATCCGGGACGACTACCTCTAGTGCCACATATTCTACGACGCAATCCGATCAACCAAGAGAATATTGCAGTCAACGCTCAATAAGGGCTGGTTCAGCTTCTCCACTCCCTACAAATTCCTCCTCGTTGTCTTCTTCGTCGTCATCGTTATCATCCTCCTCCTCCTCCACACCGCCACTACAGCCGGGGTGTGGCTGCGTTGCTGCCACTGTCCTCGAACCTGACGAAATTACTATCAGCATCACGCCGACCACCGGTGGACAATTTGACCTTACAGTCGATCGTACTGATACCGTTGAGAACCTTAAGAAGATCATCTCGAAGAGGCTGAAGGTCGCAAAGGAACGTATTTGTTTACTACATCGTGAAAGGTTGGTATATCGAAATAGTAAATATATATATATATATATATATATATATATATGCACAAATAAATTCATAATATATATGTATATGTATACATATATATATTTATATGCATATATATACACATATTATTATCGTTTTAATTATTTGTCGTTAACGTTTTTTAATTTCTTGTAATGAGATAAAGAAAATGGAAGCATTTGAATCATGTGCTTTTAAATTATCAATAATTAAAAGATCTATATGAATTTTTCACAAATTAATTTTCAAAAAATATATAGACGTACTTGCATAATATTCCTTGTTAAAAAGAAGAGTGTGTGGAAAAAAAAATGGTGAGTGTATGTGCATGTACAATATCGGTGCGTTGTATATGGTGTAGCTGAAAAAATGCGAGAGCAAGAACAAAAACAGCATCGACACGATGAAAAAGAGAGTGGGCATGATATTCGTAGGCGTCGTGGGGGCCGCTGCACGAACTGATCCTCTATGCAAGCACGCGAGAGAAACATGGAGAGGAAGGCTGGCATACCATAAACTCGAAGTAGAAGGTGGAGGTGGTATAGATAGAATATCTCGAGAATCGCGTCTTGTAAAGTGGAACAGTGACAGCCTTCTGCAAAAAGAGATAGAAGAAAAAAAAAATTATTGGATGGAAACGACAAGGCAGATTATTCCCATACTCAAGATCATTGAAATTTTTTTTTTTTATTATTCTTTATTGGTTTACATATCTTCATTTTAATAATCAACATTCAATTCTTTTACTAGCTATAATTTTTAAAATAGTGACATGAAAGGACAATGATAATAATATTTTGCTATTTTGCTATACTTTACTAATTTGTTATAAATAGTTTTTAAAATTTTTATTTTAATTTTACAAATGTAGATTTTAAAATTTGAAATTTTCAGATTATTATTTTAATATAATTATAATTAACGCTTTTAATGAAAGTCACATCTTGTATTCTAAAATTGTATCAAAGAGAAACAAATATCCATTATTATTTACTTGTTCATTTTGTCTGTCAGTCCACTTTTGGTAATGTTCACAGTTCTTTGTTATTATATATTTAGTGCATTTTGTGTTTGAATCTCCCCTGTGTAAATATGACACGTATATATATGGGAATTCGTTCATTATTTTGTTTCTATTTTATATTATAACTCCTCGAGCGCATACGTATCGTATTAATTGCAGAATATATTAACGATTATATTTATATTACTATTGTTTTATGTTATGTTATGTTTTTTATCAGTTTTAATATTTTTATTACTAGTAATTAATAGTTTTATTATTTTTATTATTTAATTAATATTTTTTAGTTTTTTTGGCATTTTATATTATATGAATTACATTGTTTCTAATTTACTTTATAATCTATATTAATTCTTTTCAAAATTAAAAAATATTGTCATTCATGTATAAATTAATTTTGATTAATTATTTATAAATTAATTTTTGAAATTAAAAAGAATGTATTTTCTAATCAATTGCAAGTTAAATTTATATAAAGATAACTGTACCTTTCGTGCCATATTAAATACTTATTTGTCATCAAGAAATATTTTATATTTGTTATTTATTCTTATATATATAAGGAATATTTTCATCCAATTAATTTTATCATTAAAGATCATTCATTTTTCATTATCAAAATCTTTTTTCATTATAGCAAAATAAAAAAGTAAAATAAAATATGTTTACAATTCTATAATTAAAAAGGATTATAAAGTATAATTACATGAATCAAAGATTATATACGGTTCCCTTCTATGACCTTAAAGTCATCAAGAAAAAAACATTATTTATCATATTACCGATAAGAATGTTCCCATATTATCTTTATATATTTATATTTGCTCAGATATAGTTTATTTTTAGGTATTCTTGGCATGTTTTTTTTTCTCATTATAATATCGGTCTGTGCCAAAAATATATAATTTGATTTTTTTTAAATTATACTACATGTACGTGTTGCATTATCCATCATTGTAATTGTTTTATTCACAATTGTATGCGAAATGAAATCGTATAATTTTTTATCTAAATAAATAGTTTCTATATTTTATTGATTCATTCAATAACCAAAAAATCTTATAGATATATTTATTATCATTCCAGAAATATAGTATTTAGTATTTTAATTATTTTTTAATTTAAAAATTTATTTTATACATATTTAATTTTCATGAAACCATACATTAAAATTTTAAATTGGTTGATTTGGGAATAAGAATAATATTTTTTGAACGATGGTTTTGTAATAACCAGAAAGATTTAATCGTACCAGAATATTTGCAAAAACCGTTAAATTTATTAGAATCCGTGTGAGTGGCACCAGGATCGCAAAAATTCGCCGCGATTTCATATTTGATGTTCAATTAATAGAGGTCTCTGTTGAATCAATTTATCAACTAGAAATTCAATTCTATAAAAATATTAATCTATGAAAACAATGTTAATTAAAGTCTGCCTTAAATTTCGTTTTCATAATAATGATAATTTATTAATTTTTATAATAATGATAATAATAATTTTTTTAGTAAAGATATTTTACAAATTTATGGAATATATATTTGTGCACAATTGAAATTAATTATATAAATGTTAATGAAGAAATGTTGGATATTTTCATGATAATTTCAAAAACTTTTTATATTATTTTTATATATGTATATTATGTATATAATTTATATATATATATATTAATATATATTTTCAATATACTTTCAATAACTTAATACTTCATAATGATAATAAAAAACTTTTCTTGGAAACATATTCTATAATTTATGCTGTTTTTTTAGCAAAAGTGTAGTTAATAAATTTCAGATGGACGTTATTCTGTATTGTATAATCTGATATACGTATAATAATGACGTAACATCAACTGAATTTTCTATATTGACTAAATTCTAATAAATTTCTTAGATCTGCCTTTTATTATTAATAAACAAATATATTTAAATAATATATTTATAAATTAAGTTAAATAAATTAAAAAATGAAAATGAGAAATCATTAATACATACATCAAGTTTATTAAACATATTCTAATGAATACACAAGGAAAACAGAAATAAGGAATAATATGAAATGAAATAAAATATTGATTTTGATATTTGATTGAATTTAAAATAGTTTTTAAATTCAATATCAATATATTTTTTGTTCTATTTTCCTAATTTTCTTTTAATAATATACATATCTTCTAAATATAAAATATATAAATAATATGTTTATATAATTTCTATTTAATTAAAAAAATAACTTTAAAAATTATGAATTACAAATATTTGTATTATATTATCAGATATATAAATATACTACGGAAAGAATTGTATAATGACTGTGACATTATATATATATATGAATTTGCGGTTTCAATATTTAATTTATAATATACGATTTATCATATCGTCTAATTTCGCGAATCATATTATTTTATTACCATAACATGATAATATAATTAGTGTTAATATCATCTAAATTTTGAAAATAGTAATATTATAATTTATATAACTATATATAACTGTATTAGAGTTTTTAAGAATTATCATAAATTATCTTTATTTATTTATGAATTTTATATATAATATTAAAAATAGATAAAATATTTCTACATTGATAATTAATATCTTATAATTTATGAATTATAAAATATAATTTGAATGGCTAGATTTAGAATTAGATTAAAAGAGATTTTGTAAAATTGTTGTGATAAGAGATAACATTATAGATTATATTAGAATTATTCACAATAATTAAAAAATATATCGTAGAATAATATATTTAATTTAAAATTCCACAATTTTTACGATAATTTTATCAATATTGAAATAATTTTAAATTTGTATTTTAGACAATTGCGCGAGGGAACACTTGAGGAAAATCGTTTGCAAGATGGCAGTCGACTCACATTGCTTCCGAGCGTAGAAACCGGCCTATTAGTAAGTTAAATGCATGTTCTGATAATAAAAAATTTAAAAAATTTTTTTGCCAAAATCCACAGAAAAGTTTTCATAAAAGAAAGAGAATGTAAAGATATGATTTAAATAAACGCAGTTAACTTCGTTCGTCGTATCATTGGGTCACTTGGTTTCTCGGTCAATGTATCGTCAGCGCTTTATATTCCAGTACTATTGCGTCATATTTTTCTTTGCTGATCTCGTAGTATTCTTTACATGCATTACGGCATCTTAAAGGTATTTCATTACACACAAAGTTTTTTTAATCTTTCTGATAGACTGTATATTTTGATTTATATTAAGAATATATTGCATATATAAAATTTGTATTTTGAATGACTCTTACAAAATTTTTTCTGTATTAGGAAGGTTCAATTCTTAGAAAAGTTTAAATTATATATAAAGTAAGTTGTCAAGATTTCTATCGAAATGCAGTTTATCATCTATATCATATCTATATATATGTACTAAAATAGATAAATGAAATTCTGTCACGTTTGAAAAATTAATTTAATTAATCTTAAATTCTTTATCCATTTATAAATCTTAAATAATTTTTTATTTATTTTATAGTTTCATCTTTCTGTATTTAATATTCTATCAATTCAAATGAAAAATAAGGCTCTTTAATATAATTTTCTATTTTTTAATTGATATTTTCATTTCCAGAACAAAATCAAAAGAATCTAGCTAACAATCTCTGCTAGGTTATTCCATTTGAATCGATAAAAGAGAAGCTATGCATATATCGACTGCACGTGCATACACAAAGAAATAATCTCTAGGTACTGGCAACAGCGCCGACACTACAGGTCCTTATCGCGACCGAGACTCGTTCGCATGGCTGTCAAGGGGACCGCCCGCTCGGTCACCCGCAGTCAATTTTAAAGTGTGCCCATGTGTAGCATGTGTAAATGTGTGTAGCTATGCCGTGTGGATCAGGATAACTGCTAACGCTACATTGCCTATACATATTTGCTATTCTTTCGTGGGTAGTTACGATAAAGCAGGGCGAGACTAACGTCGATTTTGTTCATAGTTGGCCAGCCTGATTGATTTTTTCCTAATTAAAAATATTTTTTTAGATCGATATATACTTTTTATCTATTTTTTATCTATAGTTTTACTTTTATAATAAAAATAAGATTCTTTATATATTAATTCTCCTTAATAATATAAAAGAATATATTTTTATATGTTGTAAAAACATTTACAACAGTTCATTCATAAGCAAATGCTAACGGTTCTTGACTTTCACTTGAAAAAAAAAAGTACTAAATATCGAAGTTCTCGACCTTTGAAATTAAAAATTTTATGTCTTATATTCAAATAATTTATATTCATGTTTAGTGAAAAACAATAATCTGAAAATGCGCATAAATATCGGTTTTTCTGGTTTGAAAAATAAAAGATGAAATTGATCATAGATGTATAAATATTAAAATGTAAAATATTATTGTGTAACATATGAAAACTTTATTAAACATTAAAAGTTAAAGGTTTAACAATTCTGGTAATGTTTGCTTAATTGAAAGAAAAGTTTTATTGATTGATTATGAAAATTCTGTGAAACGGTAGAATTTTTTTAATGTTTTCGCAATTTTCAGAATCGCAATTTATTTTCAGAAAAATGTATGTAGAAATTACATTTATAAATAACATAAATAATACTTAAATAACAGGCTTGAATTTGAAATATTACTTTTATAGTGATTTAATTAATCGTTGCTAAAAATTTTGTTAATAAATAAAGATCGAAATAATTAATCATATTATCAAAAAAACAAATATTATTCTGGTTTAACAGATTAATGAAAATAATATTTGTTTTTTATAATAATCAAAAAATTATATGAGATCACTGTTTATTTTTTATTCATAGATAGTTTAACTTATATTTTCAATAAATTTAATAAATAATAAAAGATATTTTTAATGACTTTAGAAAATGATCTTAGAGATTAGAAAATAAACTCTGTTTCATTAAATTCTAAGTATTGTGCAAAAATTTTGAATACATGTTTTGAAAAAATAGGAAGCGAGATTTTGATTATGTATCTTTAAATACATTATATTAAAAAACGAATTCTTATAATTAAGATAAAAATAATCATATTTCAATTCTATAATATAATAAAATTATTAAATTATTAAATATTTAGTTTATATATTATAAATTGTTCAATAATATATTATTTTTAATATTATTTTATACTTCTAACAAAAATCTATTTGCATGTACATTCAATTGGAAATGTCCAATATGGAATATATATTAATGCAAATTATTCATGTTTTTTTTTAACATTTTTGCTATTATTTTCAGTTGACATTATAAATTGTAAACATTCATGTAATTATGCTCTTATTACTATCTGAAATTCTTTTTTTAAAACATATTTTATTTTGCTATATTACTTAGCGTGTCCTATCGAGACATGGTAGGAAAGATCTAGGAAAGATCTGGATGGGGGAAAACTCGAATACGACTCGTAATGTTTTTGGCTTGATAGCAGGTTGCGTCTTAAGCGTGGCGCCACTAGCTTCCTTGTGTTGCAATATTCATGATACTATGGCAGAGATTTTTTGATTTATATTAATTATCGAAATATATAGGAATATCTCTAGATTAATAAATCACGAATTCTTTACAATTAAAATATAAGATTCAATTATTATTTTATTAAAAAAAGTTTTAAAGAAGTTTTAAAAAATAAAAATGAATATTTTTACAGAAATATTAATTGAATATATTTATGATTATTAATGAGTGAATTACAGAATTATACTATTGACCTATTATTTAATTATTTTCCAACTGAAAATTATTTTCCAATGGAAAATTAGATAAAAAAAGAAGTATGTGATTGAAATGGTATTGAAAGTCCATTCATAGAAACTGAGATTCTCTGTAAACGGAGCACAAGCAAATTGAATTACCAAATATACGATGACCGTCAGTGAAAGGAAGTCCGTTAGGTGTATCGAGGGATGCCTATCTGTGTCGTCTAGGGTCTGAGCCGCGGTTCGCGAGGTTTCCCCTCTTCTGCAGGTCTTCTCGCGTTTCCATCTCGTCATCGTCTTATCGATTCAATTTCATCTTTTATTTGAATAAATATACCGATTCTATGAAAAAAAAAATTATCGAATTATTATTCAGAATCATTAAACATATTAGGATTTAATTTAAATATATCAGATTCTGTTCGATTTTCCAAAAAATAAGTTTATGTAAGAATATATAATGACTTTAAAAAAATCAATGCTTTTAAAGAAAAGTGATATATGTATATATTAGTATAATATATGTATATATTAGTATAGTATATATTAGAATTTTGATCTTCCATATAATGGAGTTTTCTTAATTCTTAAATTTAAAGTTGATTGATTACATAAATGGAAGAATACAAAAAATGATTTCAGATTCAGATGCAGGATCAAAAAGTTAATCGAATAGAGTTTGTTAATCCATACGGTTTCCTCTTTAGCTTCCTCTTTGAGGTTGTTGCCTCTTATTCTGTAAAAGTATTTTAAACGTCATTTAGCAGTAAAGATTTGATCGAATTATTTTTATGAATAGTTTTGCATAATCATTTCTTTTTTATTACGAAAAATAATTTGAATATATTATAATAATAAAAATATGTAATGCACAAAATAAAAAAAATTAAAAAAGATTAGGCTTTGATTAATATAAATATTTTCAGGCACAACGACCGGAACAAAGTGTGATGCAAGCATTAGAAAGTTTAAATGATTCTCAAGTGAACGATTTCCTTTCTGGCAAAGCCCCTTTGAATCTTACCATGCGATTGGGGGATCACATGATGTTGATACAATTACAATTATCCACTGTAACTCCGGCCTCACCAACAGCCAATCAAACAACTAATAATACAACCGGATTAACTATCGGTGGAAACAGTTCTAATGGATCTAACTTATCAACCAACCATGTTTCAACTTCTTTGCAAAGTAGACGATCTACTGTCCTGGCTGCACGTTCTAATAATTCTGCGAAATTACAAAGTGGTACTGCAGCTGCGAGGACATCTTCTTTGATAAGCAGTTTGGCTTCAGCATTACATGCAGCAGCCAGTTGTAGTACCAGTCTCTCGACAGCTACTACTACAACTAGTCCAGTTTGTTCGAGTCGTGCTACAACTGTTTCTTCCATTTCCTCGTCGTCCTCGTACTCACCAATTAGTCCTTCACATTCGTCTCTTTGCGCTAATCAACCACCATCCGCTCGAAATAGTAACAGCCATGGCTCAATATCGTCTAATGGAAATTCTAATGCCTGTCAATCTTGCCTTCTATATCACCATCACCATCATCATCATCATAGTCATCATCATCACCATCACCATCATCATCACCATCATCACTCAAGAAATAAACCTATCAGTTTATCCAATAGCAACCAATCTCTTTCATCCTCTATGGACCATTTGCAACAATCTACCTCTACAGGACACGGATGTATAGAACCAGTATCCTATGACATAATTCCGCCGAGAAAAAAACTCTGTCCTGCTCATCATCATGGTCAACAATCTAATGATACAGACTCCTCAAGAAGTAATATAATGGATGGCGATATCAATCTCCAGAGTCCTACTTCTTCATTAACTGAACAAAATTCAAAGGCTGCAACTTTAGACACCAGGGCGCTAGCTGAAGCTTCTCGTAACTTGACGCAGAAACTGAAGCAACTCTCTTCTGAGGTACTCACCTCACGGGTCGACCTCGCAGAGGTATACATTGTTACCGATGCCAGTTCCCCCTGTGTACTTTTTCATATATACCTTAGAATGTGTATTTATTAAGATCCTAAGAGACAGAAATTGTGAAATATTTTTTTGATTTTCATAATAGCATTATATTTTAATGATTCATATTATAAAAAAAATTTATTAAAGAATCTCTTAGGTTTTTAAATATATTTTTTTTTTATTTTGTCCTCTTTCTTTGATTGTATGATTTTTTTTATAATTGCATGCAATGTAAAATAAAAAAATATGTAAAATAAATCAATATATATTAGTAATATTTAATACATATATGTATATTATGAAATTAATATAAATATTTTTTTATAAATTTTATTTTAATATAATCATATAAAATTTTTTAAACATAGGAAAATGCAAGACGCAGACAAGGTGCAATAATAGAGAGTATGCATCATCATGGAAAAGGTGTATATTCTGGTACATTTAGTGGGACCTTGAATCCAGCTCTTCAGGATAGACATGGACGTCCTAAACGAGATATAAGTACCATTATTCATATTCTTAATGATTTATTATGTGCTACACCAGCTGCCACTGCAAGTCATTATAGGCATCATCATAGACATACTAGCAATCGCCAACAGTCATCAACCTCTCCGTCCTCGAATGGAGTGACAACTAATGTGAATGGTGCCTCTACGTCTATTGTTGGTTGTCACAATTCCTCTAATCCTGGTTATTCTACTGGTATTTAATCTTAAAAATATAGCTTAAACAAATTTAAAACTATATCACAAAAAAGATTTATAATTTAATTATTTATCATTATAGAAGAATTATCGAAAGAAAATGAAGCAACTAAAGGAAAAATGAGACGTCTACGATTAGTAATGGAACAACGACGTGCTAGAAGGAAAGCTAGAAGACAAGCTGGGGCAGCACCATATACTACACAATGGGCGGCGGTAACACCAGATCCAGATCCAAACCATGATCCAAACACGTCAAGTACCACTGCAAATGCAACAGAATCTCAAAACGAGCCAGACTTGCAACCTTGTAGTCCTGAACCAGTTGTAGCTTGAACATGTGATTTAACGAAGAGTAGTAATTATATAATGTAAATCCAATTTTTAACTAGCACACTGATTTATTGAAGAGCAAATGGACAGATTCTATCGCTTTTCACCGCATATATTTGCTTTTTTATACCAAGAAGAATTCATTTTGAACTAATTTCCACTAATTTTATTTATATAAAAAAAAATTAAAAAATTGAAGTTATTTTAATTACATTTAAAAAGATTGGGCATATTATCTTATTCTTAACATATGAAATATTGCAATGAAATGAATGAAAATGAAAAAACTCTTGTTGAAAATTGTAAGCTATAATTGTATATATACAATATTCTCTTTTTCCATTTTCAGTATTGTATATGATATATATACCTCCAATCCAAATATATACTTAAAATATTTGGATTTTGGTTGAAAAAACTCATAAATTGCAAAAATCATAGCAATATTATGTGACAAAACAACGTGCAATGTTAAGCATGATATAGAAATTATCAAATAGAAATTTAATAGAAAAAGAATATTCTCAAAAATAATTAAACTGCATTAAAGAATTGTTTTGTCTATTACTCAGGATTTGATCATAGCTGACAATAATTGTAGTCAATGAATGAATCAATGTAGCCAGCATATAATAAAAAAAAAAAAATCGACAAATGAATGAAAATGGAAAAGAAAAAAAGAGTTTAATATAGAACAATTTTGATAAATCTTGGAGAATCAGAAAGGACTCGTCACTTTGATCATTGATTATCATTTCCTGTCGGTATCGACATATACTCAAGTTCAGTAGACACAAGTAGATAATTTTAAACTCGTATATTTCCGCGAATTGCAGGAAAGACTGTTACAAAAAGCAATGTTACATATTTGCTCATGATTGAAAACTTCGAAAATTTATTATTAAAAAAGAAAAAAATTCTTTTTCTTTTTTTTTTTCTTTTTTTCCAAAAAAAAAATGTTTTCTGTAGACTGATTGAACTCTATCAGAATTAACCTTTATAAATAAAGTGCACTTTGTGATCATTAGTATATTCATAAACTTTTATCTATCAATGAATAGAAAGTTGAAATAAATCATAAATCATTTTTTCTTTATATATTTATTAAGAAATAAAAAATATCTTTGAATAGTGATATTTAATCTTCGTGCTTAATATATTATCGATAAAATCTAACCTGCGATATTGATCAATCAGTTCATATTTTAATAATCTCGTATTGGTTCCAATGAATTTAAAATGAGAATAAATTGGATTTTTAACTTGAGATATTGTCTTATAATTTTGATTATTTTATTCAAAAATTATAATCATTATAATATCAATATTTGACAAGAAAAAAAAAGAAAAGAGAAAAGAAAAGAAGGAAGCGGAAATTTGAAGCACGTAAAGAAATGGTCCTATAATTAGAATTAGATAATCCTATCGTATGGCTCCACAGCCAAACTTTAATTAAGTTTTATTAGGTACTAAATAATATAATATCTGATAGTGTTCTAAGTTACTTAGGAAAAAAAAAATATTACTATTATTATATTATTATCATTATTACAGCTGCAGTTTTACAAACTGGCTCAATATTGTAACATATGATTATCGAATTTTATCGAATACCAAAATAAATAAGATTGCTTGCTAAGCTAAAAAAAAAGGAATGAAGTTCATCTTTAAGTCTTGTTTGAATGTGACATCATCTGTTGAGTGTTTGTTATTGTTATTACTGTTTATTGCTTGTGTAAAAAAAAAAGAACTGCTGATGCTGTTTTGTTCTACATTTATTATTAATTATTATTAATTTTTAAATTAAGGCATGTTATTTTGGAAATATTTGTTTCGTTTTAGTTTATAAGAAAAAAAAAATATATATATATATATATATATATATACACACAAATATGATTTAAAAAAATATGAAATTGATTAAAGTTATTAATTTTTAAATTGTTTATTTAAGTTACGTTTTGAATCATACAATTGTATAAACTTATTATTGAAACTTAAAACTATGATTATAATGGATTTTCTTGACAAACTAACATTCTAATGAATAAATTGGAAGTCATCGGATAAATGCAACAAGCGATTACACTGAATACATGTTTTAACAAATTCATTATAATTATAAAAATTCTGAAACAACTGACAAAATGTTAGTTTGTACATGACATTCATAATAAATAATATTGATGTTTCTTAAAAAATCCATTTTTGAAATTTTTACGCTTAAATAAAATGAAAAAAACAAATAAATGATATATTTGTTTAAAAAATAAGATTCAGAAAATTTCATGCACTATTTAAAGAATTAAAAAACGAACCCAATAAATCTATAAATACTAATAGAATATCAATCCATACATTATATTATATATTAAATAAAATTAAAGAATTTAATCTCTAAGAATCAAATATTTGTCTATGAACTTCTGCAAAAAGAAATTTGTTTTATCACGTTAAAAATATATTTCATTTATTCATAAATTTAAATATTTATATTTTAAAATATAATCCATAGCAATTAAAATAATAAATAGATTAAATTTAAACTGAAATTTAAAATAAAATTAAAAAATTATAATTGAGTTTATATTAGTCAAATGTAATAATTAAGATTAAAAATAATAATTGATAACTAATATAAAATTAAAAAATAAATGTAAAAAAAAATTTTTTGATATCAAATAATTAGCTACTATTAAATAATAGCGATATCTTCAAAATTAGATTTATGTAAATTGTGTAGTGAACCATTAAATCTCAAGAACAATTAAATAAGAAAAAATTGATCAAAAGATTTCGTCGCGCTTTAATCCAGTCAGATAATCTTTAATCCGTAGCTGTGTAGATAAAAAAAATCAATTGATCGTTACGTTTATTAAATAATATTATATTATGCAAGATCAAGACTATTATATTTACAAGTTTCGTAAAAATCTGTACATAACAAAATATAACAAACATATTTTGGTAAGTAATATAATTATTGTATTTTGCTAAGTATTTTTTCAATTACTTTTTTTGTAATTTCACAAACAATATTTTTTTTTTAATTAATATATTTTGTTTTTTAATTTCAGACAAAATTTTTTTTTATTGAAAAAGAAATTTTTGAAGTATATTAATTATAATTGATAACTAATATAAAATTAAAAAATAAATGTAAAAAAAAATTATAAAATTTTTCATCATTTCAATATTATTATTTTTTTATATAAAAAGAAAAGAATACATGATAAATGTTTTTATTATAAATTTTTGACTAAACATTTTGATTATTATTACTAAGAATATTTTGAATCTTTGAGTTTGATGTTTTAAATCAAACAATAAATACAATATTTTTTTAATAATTTTGAAAAATATATGAATTATAAGTATAATTTCTCTTTTTTACTTACAATTATAACAAAAAAATAATTATATACATATTTTATTCAAAAAATATAAAATCTTGGCCAGATCAAAGTACTTAAGATTAAAGTACTTTAAATAGAAAAATTCATTTTAATTACATTTAATATACATACATTTATGTTATAAAAATTTTGAGTAGTTTAGAATAGATAATTTTTTTCAATAAAAGTTTTGGCACTTTACTAACCTTATATACTATTATTTTATTACCATTAAAAGATGTAATGTATCCATTGAAAATATATATTAGAATTGTATTCCAAGGTAAGTATTAGATTAATAATTGCCTTATTATTATGAATGTAGTATGTTCGATTTAAAAATATACAAGCTATTTATTTACTTAATTATTACTATTATTATTAATTTAATATAAAAAAAATCAGAAACAATGAACAAAATTATACTCTTTGAAGAGCAGGATAATATTAAATATACATTTAAAATTTTAATTGCCAAATGAAGAGAATTTTTTAAAAACTGAACAAATTTATCCAAAAAACACATATATAATAATTAAATACTTACTTATTATATATTATTATATTCCAATATTGTTACATAATATTCTTACAATAGATATTCCTATTTTATACAATTTTTTGAATTTTGAATAAAAGCGGATTATTAAGACATTATAATAGAATAATATATAACCATAAAGGAAATTTATAAAAAATTTAGTTTAATAAATATTTGTAAATTATTTATATATATATAAAATATTATATATATATATATATATATATATATATATATATTATAAAATATGAATAAATATGCATATTAAATAAATAAATAAATAAATAAATACTATAATATTCAAATTTTTGTAAATAAAATTATTATAGATTTTCATTTCTTGATTAATTTTCTCATCTAAGCTAACAAAAAATCTTTTTGTGATAGATTCTTTCTTTCAAATTTCATAGTTTTAAAAAATATCAAAATAACATTATATATAATGTTTTATATAATGTTATTTTATGATTTTATTGTAAAATATGGAACTTTGAATATTGAATGTATTCTAATAATTTTATGCAGTTTAAAAAACAAAATACAATATATATACATATGTATGTATATGTGTATATATTCATTATCATAAAAATATTTTTGTTTTAATGTTATTATGCAATAATTCGTTATATAAACAATAACTTATCAAAACATCCTATTATCATACAAAAAAATAAAGTTCGTGCAAGTTCGATCATTTGCAAGAACGAATTCGTGCAATTTCTAAAAAGAAAAATACATGCAATGTAACAAATCGAGAGAATAAGAATAAGAATTTATTTATTTAATCATTTTAACGTATTTATCAGAACGTTAATTCATTAAAATAAGTATAACCTAAAAAATTATATTACAATAATATTAAAAATTATTTTTAAAAAAAGAAGAAAATTATTATTTTAATAAATCGAGTTGTTACATGTACAATAAGCATTAAAATTTCAAATAAAATATTATTTTATAATAATAATTTCTTTGAAGAAATTTTTAGTGTATAATTTCAAGGAATGGAATTACAATGGTATATTTTAGTGTTACATATATATTCAGCGCTTAAATCTCATTAAATTCTAATTAAAATAATTACTATATGTCAATTTTTTTAATAGTATTGCACTTTTGTTCTATAAAATTTTTTTATCTAAATATTATTACAAAATTAATTATAGTACTATACTCTAAGTAAATTTGTTCCTTTGAATTTTATTGGTGGCACATATTTTATGATAGATATCTGTTTTTAATAAATCTATTAATTTTTCTTATTCAATCATAAAAGAACTTATAAATTATTTAATAAGTATAATTTTTTATATTAATTTTGGCTAAAAATAAATTTTCTCTTATTTTATATATAAATATATATATATAAAATAAGAAAATATTGTATATTTTATATATAAATTTAGTATATTACATCAATACTCTACAATTAATAATAATATACATGGTATGTGCAATATGTATAAAAACTTCAAAATTCATTATGAATCTTTAATTTATTTAACATATGATTTGATTGCTCAGTCAAATATTATCAATAAAAAAAGAGAATTCCAAAGTGTTTATTAAAAATGCAAAAGATATTTAACAAATTAATTCTATTTTAATAGTGGATATTTTGGAGTTTGCTTAATGATATATTATGTATGTAGAATAAAAAGATTTTTATAAGATGCTTATATTTTCAATTAATAAAAATTGGACGGGATAAAATGGCGAAATGTTTGTAATTTATGAATAAAAGATTATTTTTAAAATAATCTATAACTTTAAAAAAAAAGAAATTATAAATTTAACATTCGCCATACATCTTCCGGATTTTATTTTTGTTTATGGCACAACATTGGTGCAGTTATGGAGGTTTCATTGAACATCTTATGTTTAAATAGAAAGATATTGTATATTTTGGCAGCTTCAATTTAGTTACTTTTACAGCCAATAATATCGCATATATCCGAAAGTACGAATATTAGGAAACAAAATAGC
Organism: Apis laboriosa; assembly: GCF_014066325.1. NCBI lineage: Eukaryota > Metazoa > Arthropoda > Insecta > Hymenoptera > Apidae > Apis > Apis laboriosa. Next base: position 342,231 of record NW_025223501.1, read on the forward strand.
ACCTAAACAGAGAGCGTAAAGACGCTTTGATTGTCTAATATAAATTAATCTTTTTTGTGATAACTTTGCGACACATGTGACATGTTTTTAAAGGAGCTGCACAATGTTCGCAAGCTCCGTGACCACAAAGAAAAGCGACATTTCGACGACGTTCCATACAGATACTACACATATTTGCTTCCTCTAAATCAGCTATTCGTGTTTCTAAATAACGCAATCGTTCTAAATCTTTATCTTTCTCTCTTTCCTTATCTTGATCTTCTTCCTTTTTTTTCTCATCCAAAACATTATCTTTTATTTTTTCTTTTTGTTTTGTCAAAGAAATTTCGCCAGTTGCTATTTGGCCATCTATCAATCAAATCAAAATGATAAATTAATAATCTATCTTTATAATAATATATAGATATATTGATATTAATAATATTATCAATATTTATTATCAATTAATACCTTTCGTTTTGGCAATTCCATGACCACAGTGGGTACAGTTAATAATAGCAAGACTGCTACCAGGATTAAATCTATTTCCTTCTCTTTCTTTCATTGCGTTTGTTATTATACCTAAGCAATTGTGACACTCAGAAGCATCACCGGAACCTGAAATACATTTTCTCGTTCCATGTACGACTTCCGATTGCAACACTGTATCTATTTGATATATGGAAGATTCTGAAGTAGATGAATTTTCTATTCTGTAATACACACACATAACATATATATATAAATTTTAATTCTATGTAATTTTATAATTAACTATTAAATTATTTACTCTAATTGGTTATTATGACTTTGGTATTGATAACACCGTATCAAATTAATATATGGAGCGAGTTGAGAATCAGTTTCAAGAAGATCTAATGGTGTCTTATTTTTTGAATTTCTTGCATGTTCCAATAAAGTACAACTTCTATCCATATTCACTAGGAAACAAACTAATGCAAGTTCTGTTTTCACGCCTTGTCTTGCTAAATTTTGCCATATCTATAATAAACTTTATTTAAATAATATAATCAATAAAAATAAAATTAAAATATATAAAAAAATGTAATATACTGCATAAATAAGAGGCGACTCTTGACAACTTTCAGGCGTAGGAACTACATTGCTTTGATTAGGACTCTTCACTATTGCAATATGTATCACTGTATCTCCATCTGCATCTATGCTAGCAATATCAGCATTATGATGAACTAGAAACTCTACTAAAGCCCAGTGTCCTTGAGAAGTGGCTAGATGTAAAGGAGTTTGACGCCGATTGTTTCGTAAATCTACTTTTGCGTTTCCACCATTCGAAGAAAGAAGTATGGCGGCTACATCTTTATGGCCATTCAAAGCTGCAAGATGTAATGCTGCAAAGCCATCTTCTTTTTTAACATCCACTAAATATCTTGCTCGTGCCATTAATTTCTCTGTTGCACTGTACCAAAATATATATATATATATATATATATATATATCAAATATATATATATATATCTTTAATTAAATCTCTAAAATAACAACATGAAACATAAGTATACTTACTAAGCATTACCCTTCAAAGCAGCATGATGTAGCACATTAAAGCCTCGTTTATTTCTTAATGTGAAATCCACTCTTTCACATGAACAAAGAGCATCTATGATATCCAAAGCATCTTTTCCAATAGCATCGTGTAACGCTGTGTCTCCATAGGAATCTTGGAGATTAACATCGCAATGATGATGTAATAAAACTTTTACGCACTGAGCATGTTGTTTATTCACGGCCACATGCAATGCACTACATTTGCCATTGTTCACAGCATTGATTGCTGCACCACGTGAAAGAAGCAATTCCATTATTTCCGGTTGATTTCTATGAAATAAAAAAATTCTTGTAATTTCAAAAGCTAAATATTTAAAATTTAATAATTATTTAAAATTTAATAAATTTTGTAACAAACCCAAAAGCAGCATAGTGAAGAGGTGTGTCTCCATCCTCATCAATAGCTCGTAAAGATGCTCCAGCATCCAGAAGAAGAATACAGAGATCTTTTTGTCCTTGATGAGCTGCTACTTGTAGACAAGTTTTTTTTCCCCCTCCTGGTCCACCAGCTCTTGCATCCACTCTACCAGGATATTTTTTGAGAAATTCTTGAACTGCAGATACTCCTGCCTCTCCTCTAGCTGCATCTCTTAATAGTTTTTCAACTTCTGTATCAACACCTTCAGCTATATAAATAAAAATAAATTGTAGTTTTTATATTAAGATAACTTACAATTGATAGAATATGAATATACCTGTCCAATCTCGATTTCTATTTGATTCATCCTGTATAGTAACAGTTTCTACTCCAGGAGGAACAGGAGAAACACTTAAAGGATTGAATGTCCATGTGTGACCATCTAAAGCAACTCTTAAGTCTCCATCAGAATATATTTTGATTATTTTTCCAGTTTTTCCTAGAGCCTACAAATTTTCTTATGATAAAATCAAGTAATTAGAAAATTAATAAACTTACATTTTTCATCACATCTATCCATTCTCCATGACCTTGTTGATAAAGTTTAACTGCACATAAATCGGTTTTTACTTTAACTATATCTCCTAAAGAAAAAGTATCTTTGCTAATAATTTTTGTCAGTGTACCCGGATGAAAAGTCCATCTATTGTTACATCCTTCAAATTGTATACGGACATCACCCTTGTCCGTAATACGATGAACTCTACCGATTTTACCTATATATTCAGCCATACGTGGATTCCAACCGCCATGACCTTCTTGCATTTCTTTTAATGTCTCTACATCAACCAATACTTTTATTTTATCTCCAACATTAAACGTTGAGTGACGTGGACTAGATACAGATAAAGGAAAACCACTCTTAATTGAAGTTATATTGGTTCCGTTATCGGATACTGCTATTATTTGTTGTCCAAGAAGTGGAAGATGCTCTTTATAATATGTACCAGCTGTAGCTTCTTCTACATAACATAAATCAACACAACCTTTGTATCCGAGACGGTAAACATTTGTACTGCCTTTAGACCACGATACAGTTGCCACTGAACGGCTACTTTCATTGTCCCATCCACGTATATCTATAACTCTACCAGTCTTTCCTAAAATATTTGCATTTTAAAATTTTTTTTTTTACAGTATTCTAAATAAAAAAATTGAAATATTCAGCACCTCTTCCTCCATCTTGATTTCCCCATTCCCAATCAGGACCACGAATAACTTTAGCTCCTATAAATATTCCCTTTAAAGATATCTTAGAACAGCCTTCTCTTGGAGTCAATTGAATCCTATATAATTAGCAATAAAGTTCATAAACTGAATTATATGTTTAATTATCAAATAAACATATTATAATTTTTTAAAAACCAACCCCACAGAATTAGCTGTTTGAAATCTCTCAAAACAATGGTTCAGATCATGTACATCAGCCATATAACATTGAGTACATAAATCATAATCACAACATTGTATGCATTTCCATCTAATACCAATTATTCCATGTCTTTTACATCCATCACATATGATATTTGCATGTTTGATACCTATGGCTGCATTATCAAATACTAAAAGATCATAAGCTCCTTGATATCCAATTCTATAATTGCTCCTGGATCCATGATCCCATTGAACAATAACAGTTTTATCTGGTGTTCTATCAGATGGATTGGGACTAGAAGCTGAATTGCCAAAAGAAGGAGGTTTGCCAATTTCCACAATTGTTCCTGCATGACCCTCTCCACCATCTTGGTCATCCCACTTCCAATCCTGTCCACGAACCACTCTTAAACCAACTTCTAACATTTCCAAATATATGTGATCGTATATATGACCCTTTATAAAACAAATTAAGAATGGATATATTATAACTTATTTTATAAAAGAATTATTAATTTATAGTATATATATTAAAAAGATTTATTATTTAAAATTTCAATATATTCAATAAATTTTCATTAAATTTTAATTCAAAAAAAAAAGAAAGAATTCGAAAAGCATGTATATTTGAGCAAGCATACGTACATAAATACATACCTGAAATGGTCAAATCTAATAAGATATATTTTATAAATCATATACACACGTGCGGTTTTTCATGTATTTCAGTGGATTTGAAATTTTAAAGAAATATAATAAACTTAAAGTACACGAAATAATTCGCAAACAATCTATAGTTTTTGACAACATCATTAACAAGTACTACAACGAAGGTTCATTCTAATAGAATTCTGCGTCCGTGTCAATGATCGTAACCTCATAACTCAAAGATTGATCAAAGGCGCCTCTTTCGAGTAACCGCCAAGACTAATGGAAAAGTAGAGAGGAGAACAAATCTTTTTTATTAATGAAAATTTTAGTTTTGTTTAATAATCAGAATCAATTTTACTTTTACATAAATTGTCGAATTTAAGATTATGTTCATAGTAAATAGTCATTTATGTAACTTATTCGTTATAAAAATATAAATTATAAAAACTCAACAATTAGTAACATAATATGAATATACATCAAGAAAAAACATTTTTTTTTGTTTGATAATTTTATTTTTATAATTTTCTTTTACTGTTATTGATGCTGAGTTGCACTTTCTACGAAATTCTTCCTCGTGAATGAATCACTTTGCATCGATAACATAACGAGAAAGATATATAAAAAATGTAAGACATTTAAAAAGTTCAACTTATATTAAATAATGATTTTTGAATCCAATGATTATACAATATTTTTTAGATTTTATCTTTCAATCAAAATTTTATATGAAATTTTCATATTTGATTGATCTCAATTTATTATTTTATATAAATATTTCCTTATAAAAATGTTGATCATTTATTATCATTATATTATTAATAATAAAATACAAACTTCAATATGCGAAAATTATTATTTAGAGTGAATTTTTTTAAAAATTATTCAGCATTATTATGTGATTGTGTATATATATATATGTGTGTGTGTATGTATATATATATATATATATATAGAATCTGAATTATAAAAAAAATACTATTTTATTAAAAAATTAAAAATGATGCGAAATAAGAAATTGAATAAAAAAAACTACGAAGTAATATTTTTCTATCAAATTTGATTTTTTATTTAAAAGTTGTTATTTCGAGGTTATTCATATTAATTATTTCTTTTAAGTTAATAATTGTAATCTGAAAACGGATGATGAGTTATCAACCAACTTCTCGAGTTTACTATCGATCGTAGTCGATTAGAGTAAAAAATTGCTGTGAACGGATTGTTAGATGTCTTTTGGTATCCTGTTTATGAGGCGGTACGCGTTTTGTCGTGGATAACGGATCTAACGGACTTAGCGGAATTACTGAACTTATGTTGGTGAAATACGCACAATCACGAAGTGCGCATCTAGAAGTTTGTCGCGGGTGACACTTCCACACCGGTATCATCGTCGTTTTACTTAACCCCCAGTGATCATACAGCCGATCAAATTTTTGCCGCGGAAAAAATGAATCCTCTCGGAGGTGATGGAAGTGGAGATGGGGACATAGAACGACGTGGGATCGGACGTGGTCGTGGTCGTGGACCGTGGACCTCAAGTTCACAGGAAATTCCAATATTAAGGAGACCCCATCATGCTACATCTGGAATGCAAACAGGTTGCTATAATTTATAAAAAAAAAAATTTTGTCTGAAAGTAATAACTATATTTACATTGAATTTTAACGTTATTATTTTTAAATATATTTTTCTTGTTTATAGGATCAATGGAATCAAAAAATGTAGAACAGAACAAGTTGGATAAATCTTTTGATGATATTATTCAGAATTCTACATTGTCTGTACATGCAGCTGAATTTATTCCAAAATCATATCCTATTAAACAGTTAGTGAGTATTTTCATATTAAATTTTTTTCATTTGTATATTGAAATTTTTTTCATTTATTTTATGATATATATATATATATATATATATATATATATATATAGCATCATCAACAGCAGCCATCTACAAGATATTTACAAAAACATTCAGTTCAAGATAGATTGCAAATTGCACGAGAAATACCTCTTCAAGTGCAAATGATGCAACAAAATTTTGCATGTAATTATGGTACATCCCAGCATTATCAACAAACAGAACAAGTTCAACAATTCGATAATCTTTCACATCAACAAGAACAATCTTCAAATATTCAAGATTTTGGTCATTTTGATGGTGGTTCAGGAGATTATAGAAACAAACATCAGGTTTATAGTTTGGAAAAAATGTTATAAAAATAAAAAATAAAAATGTTATGTTAATTGTTGATATATTTATTATACATTTATATAGGACTCGAATATAGAAGATGATAATTATTTAATTGAATTTGCAAATATAACACAGAATTTAATGAGTGTTATACATTCATTGATATTAAATCCAGGACATTTTACTTCAATTGTGCCACCTCTTATAAATAATCTTAGACCTTATTTAGGATTTCCTAGTCAGTTTAAAGAAATTATGAAAATAATAATTCAACAGGTATTCATATTTCTTTTTCATATAATAGAAATAAAAAATTATATATTTATACATCAAATTATTTCTAGTCTATAAATGAAGGCAATTTCCGATATAGTGGTGCTCGACTTTGTGCCTTTTTGGATAACAGTTTGACTTCTATAGAACAGACATCTTTTAGATGGACTTTGTGTACTTTGTAAGTTATTGAATATAGGTGTAATGTTTATTTCAAGTATTTAAGCTTTCAATTTAATAAACACAAGCTGGCAACAGGTGTAAAAATGAAACAGACAGTCAAGCTTCCAATTGGCAGCAAAAAGAAGATCACAGTGAAGAAGAACAAAAGAGATGTAATGGATTGATATTACTCTTAGCTGAATTGGTTACTCAAATGGATGACACTTCTGCGTTTACTTTAGGGGACTTATTAATTCAATTTATTATTATTATATTAAAAAAACCTGCACCAAATTCTGTCAAAAATATTTGCCAGGCTCTTAAGGTAAATAATATTTAAAAGTTCTCTACAATGTTCAAAAATATTAGATTAAGAAATTTCTTGATTGATATTGTTTTATATAAAAGCTCTCTTGATATTAATTTTTCTGATATAATATGTAGTTGGCAGGACAAACTTTAGAAAAAAATAAAAATGAAAATCGTCGTAAAGAAATGGAAAACATGATGCGAGCTTTGACAGAGCTTGTAACGGAAGGTAGAGTGGATTCACATGTAGGACATATGGTACATAGTGTTCATGAATTAAGAAATGGAAACTGGGGACAGAATTCTCTTAATTCTTCAACAGTGGAATCGATAGAACCATTAGATCCTAATCAAGCAATTGATGAACCTGTTTTATATGGTCCTGATGGCAAAGTATTAACGCCAGAAGAAAATAAATTTTTAGAAGAAGTTCCTGATAGTACAACGAATATCGAGGATCATATGTACATGCATATAATTCATTATTAAATAAGATATATACATACACAATATATATATATATTTTTTTCTGTAGTATATCTGAACATGGATATGAAGGTGATGAAACATGGATGTCAGAGGACGATGACATAGATGCAGCTTATGAAGAATTTTTAAAACATATTCCCAAGCAAATTAAAAACCAATCACAGAAATAATCAAAGACACAACAATGGCTGTCTATTATAAATCATTATCATGTAATTACGTTGGTCTCATAGTTGGAAACTATGAGAGTGGTTTCCTAAATTTCGTTTACAAATTTTTATAATGTAAAACGAAAATGCAAACTAAATCTAATGGTATAATAGAACAGTTTGTGCATTTGCACAATAAATATCCAATGAATAGCTTTCGAGTGATAATTTATAAATTTAAAAAAAAATCAGATCATTAAAAAATATTTTTTTCCATTGCAATTTCAGATAGATATCTTTACTTTTATACCACATTTATTATTTTGTACACTCTTTCTTAAATTTAGCAATGAATGTTGCAAGAATTTGTTCCTAAATGAAAACAATATAATCTATTTGTCTATGATACAAAAATTTATTATTAAGTTATTTAAATTATTGTAATAAATCAAGCGAATGAATAAGGTAAAATATTAATTATTGTCTCTATCATTTTTCGCAATCTACTATAAATACTACTTAAAATTCAAAATTTTGGTATCTAATTAATTTTCTTGCAGGTATAATTTGGTAGGTTATAATCTTTTTTCTTATGTAATTTTTTTAAAATTTAAATTAATATTTAATATAATGAATTTTTAAAATCCGATTTTTTATCTAATTTTTAAAGACAGTTACATATATGATGATTATTTTGTTAATGATTATAACATGCATGTGAAAATTGCGTCTGATGGATCCATTTTTGGCGAGATAAAAGAATGATTGTTCATCAAATATTAAAATTGCAATTTGATTATTCATGCTCTCTGTATTTAATATATAATACGTACTTTTTTCAAATATATTTATTGTGTCATTATTTTCACATTTTGATCAGTGAAAATCAATCCATAAAAAAATAGATTTTTTTTTATTAAATCATAAAATTAAATCATCATTTTTATTAAAAAATTATTTATTATTTTATACAATCGATATATTAATATTTGAATAGAAACTTTTGTAACTTTGAAACATATCATGTACTAATAAAAATAAAAAGGAAGAACATCATTTTTATTAAGACAAAATTAAGTCATTGCTGACTGTTTTTCTTCCATCTTATTAATTATGAAATCAAATTATTCTTGATTATTTTGCTTTTATTATTTTTTATTTGCTTAATGATACATGATTTTTTGAAATAAATAATATAGGAAGTAATCCAATGTAGTGAGCAATAGGCGAGACCTATAAAAATCATCAGTGTCACAATTAGTAGCAAAATTCAAAATTTGAACATCAAAATTGAATCGAAAATCGTATAGGCAAAAAATCGAATAGCAAGGTTTTCCTCATATTCAATATCACATTCATCTGTACTATTGATTGGAAATCTATTAATCCATACAGTTTCAAAACATAACTTCTTTATTTAAAGTAAATTGTTTTTGATAAATAATAATTTAATTAATATTAAAAAATTCATTAAAATTTAAAAAAATATTTTATTCAGGATTTCATAAAAAGGTGAAACATCTATGGAACATAATTCTATTTCTGCTTTTACTATTTGCTATTGTTAACAATGAATATTTCTAATCAAGAATACTATCAGTTGAAAATATTGGTAAGTTATTTGAAATGATGCATGATGTATTTTATTAAATTATATTTTTATCATAATTTTTAGGTTGCAAAAGTTTTACTTATGGAATTAATACAAGATGCATTCTCAGTGAAGACAGATCAGTATGTTCTTGACTGAATTTGTATATAGAGATCTTCTTTTACATTGTATCAGAGTAGAATGTTTAAGTCAATGTTTATAAAAAAAATTTGAACATTTTAAATGTTTCAAAAGTATTTTATGTATTTTATGTATTTAAGTATTTAATTATAGGTATTTAATTTAATTTTTAATCAATGAAGATTATATTAAAAACAATGTATTCTCCAACAATGTATAAATCCTTGCAATAGTTTATGTAGTGTAAATGCATTATGTGTAACTAAAAATCATATTCCAACTTGTTATTGTCCTCCTGCATACATAGGGGATCCTTTCATCTTTTGCTATATAACTAATTCTGGTAAATAATATTCTTGTACATCTTTTCTATATTATAATACTAAAAAACTATTATAAAGATATATAGTAATAATGAAATTCAAAATTTTAATGCATGAAAAAAATTAATAATTATAGAAAAATTGTATGATATGATATGATACTATAAAAAAGGTGAAAAAGTTATATATAATATATATTATATATAGTATATATTTTTTCTATATGATTTTCAAATTTTGAGTAATGTTTTTTTTATCATTTGCATGTATATAATACAAAATTTTTTACAATAAAAACGACTGATATTAATAAAGTTAATAAAGTTATTAATAAAATTCTTCTAGAGACTATTTGTAAATCAAGTTCTTGTGGATCTAATACTAAATGTGAGATAATGAATGAAATTCCACTTTGTAATTGTTTTCTAGATTATAGAGGATTTCCTTTGATTGGTTATCATTATGAATGTAAAAATGATAGAGAATGCACTAATCATCTTTTTTATTCATTTTCTTTTAAAATCTATGTAAATGTGGTAAAAACAGAATATCAGGTTTTTAATCATCCAAATTGACCAAATATATTTGTCCAAATATAACTTTTTGCAATCTGAGACATAACTCCAGTTTGTAGGTATCCAAAACACATGATTGATAATTCTTTCATTAAATGCAGGTTATTTAAAGCAAATAAGTGATTTTAATTATAATAAATTTAAATGATTTCTAGTTCAAGGTTAAATGTTTATTAATATTTTTGGGAGATTTATATGAATCTAATCTTTGTGGAGCAAATACGATTTGTATTTCTGATCATGATAACACAGGAAAGAAAAGACCAATTTATACTTGTCTCATAGGATACATAAGAAATTTTTATTAGTTGCGAACATGAAGAATGTTTTACTAATAATGAATGTTCAGATAACAAAGCGTGTATTGATTACATTTGTTAAAATCCTTGTACTAGAAAAGAATGTGGTTTATTTGTAATTTGTACATTTAGACACCACATTGTACTATGTACTTGTTCGAAACACGCGGGGATGTTTTTTATAATTGCAATTTGATTAAAGTATTGATTGAGTAAATCGATATATAGTCGAGCTTATCGATATCGATATTGAAAATTAATAATATTATGAATAATATTTCTCAAATAATATTATAAGATTAATAATTTTTTAAAAAATATATATCTATTAATATCATTACTTTAATAAAAAAAAAAATAATTATAAAAATAAAATAGTTATTAATTTACTTAATTACTTTATCTGAATATATTTATAATATAGAATATATATATAATTGTATAATATTTTATAAAGCTTATTTTTTTCGATTTTATAATGAAATAATTATTTATATAATGAAATCACATTGGTGTTTTATCATAATTCATCTTTTTTTTATTAATATAACTATATTATTATCTTATATAGAATTAAAGTATAATCAATTTTAATTTAAATTTCATATTATATATGTAAAGATTTAGAATGCTATAAATATATTAATATTTATTTTTATATTTCATATTTCATATATTTATTATAGAATTAAAGTCAAAAAATTTTGCAAACTATTTTATTCTTAAAATATAATTATCTTCGAAATAATAAAAATTAATTAATTATACTGTATATTTTATAATTTTATTTCTCTAATTTCGTAATTCTTTTAAAAAAATAAAAAATTTTATATTTATCGATATTGAAAATTAATAATTAAATTTCCATTTTTTGTCAATTCATTTCTTTTTTAATGAAACACCTTATATATGGAAACAATATATTCGATTCCATGACAGTCCGATAGAGTCCGATAGAGTACGAAAACGATCAACGAAGAAAGGAAGAATTTCACTGTAACTTTCTTAATTATAATATATGTAATTAATAAAAAATCATTAAGAAACGATCGAATTAGTAATAGTGAATTGCCTTTGACGGCGAAAATTTATTTTTTTTAGGAGGTAGCCCATTGGGCTTTCTCGACCTAAAGTGCAAAGAGATGTCGATTCGGACGGTAGTCCATCGTTTTATACAAAATGGTCGGGCTCTATTGCATTCCTTTAGAAATACTGAGTGCTTCTACTCTAATTACCATCTACGGAACTATCGCGACAAGATACACGTTATACAAGTAGGTAAGTATTTAAATATTTAAACATAATTAAATTTTATTTATGATTCTCACAGAATCTTGATATAACTAATCATTAAAACAAAATTTTGATTGACTAAATATCCTTATTTAAGAAATTTATATATATATATATATATATATATAATCTTTGCATACATTTTTGGATGTTTTGAATCTAAAATTACTTATATTTTAATTTTTTGAATTTTGAGGTTATTTAATGAATGTATATATGTATATCATATGTTATATCATGTTATATAGTTAAATACAATATTTTCGAAATATTTAATATATATAAAAAGGCATTAATATTTTTATTTTGTTATTTGATTTTTTTAATCTTAAAATAGGTAAGTCCCAGGGCTGTCTGCCCCCGGGTAATAGCAATGTATCAAGTACAGGAAAACATCTTGGATATTTGGGAGCCCATGCTCGACGAATCTTTGTAGATAATATTTTAAAACGAGTAACTAATAGTTTAGCTGCAGATTTACGTAGACGAGCTGCTAGTAAATTAGTCTTTGGTGGAGATTCTGCTCCATTTTTTGCTTTGGTTGGTATATCATTGGCATCTGGTACTGGTATTTTAACAAAAGATGATGAATTGGAAGGAGTATGTTGGGAAATACGGGTAAATATTACTTTTATAAAAAATAAAACGTACAAAAATTTTATATATTAAAAAATATAAAAAATATAAATTTTATATATTAAAAAAATATTTGTAGGAAGCTATATCAAAATTGCAATGGAATGCACCACAAAATGATAAGAATTATGAAATAATTAAAAATGAAGAAAAAATTACTTTAAAGGATTTCATAATTGGTCCAATTATTGCAAAAGGATGTTCAGCAGTTGTTTATTCAGCAAGATTTAATGATATTCCCAATGGTGAAAATCAAAATCAAATAAAAATTGATGACAAAACTGAAGATTTAACTATATTTCCATTAGCATTAAAGATGATGTTCAACTATGATGCTGAATCAAATGCATTATCAATTCTAAGATCTATGTATCGGGAAACTGTTCCAGCAAGAAGACATTTAAATAACAAAGAATTATCTGAATGGGAAATAAAAATGACTGAGAAGAAAATTAAGCTTACACCACATCCAAATATTGTAGCAATGTATTATGTTTTTGCGGATAAGGTACCAGTTTTACCGGATTCATGGAAAATGTATCCCGATGCATTACCTGCATGCATTAATCCTCATGGTTCAGGAAGAAACATGAGTTTATTTCTGCTAATGAAAAGGTTCCTATTTAAAAAATAATCCATAAATAATTATTTTAGACATTTAAATTATCTTTTATTCTTATTTATTTTTTTTTATTGTAGATATGATATTACATTGAAACAATACTTGAATGATCATAGATTGAGTACAAGAGAATCGATACTATTATTGGCTCAGTTATTAGAGGGTGTGACTCATTTGAATACACATGGCATTGCACATCGGTAAATCAATATTATTAAGTCAAATAGAATGTCAATATATTATAAATTAATTAAATTATATGTTTTATATAATTTATTTCATATATCATTTTTGTTCTTGAAAATGTAGTGACCTCAAGAGTGATAATATTCTGTTAGATTTGTCAGAAGAAACAGACAACTGCCCATCTTTGGTAATCACAGATTTTGGATGTTGTTTAGCAGACAAACGTCATGGCTTATATCTGCCTTACAATACTCATGATATTGATAAAGGTGGTAATGTAGCTTTAATGGCGCCGGAAATAATTACAGCAGAACCTGGTCCATTTACCAGTATCAATTACTCAAAAGCTGATCTTTGGACAATTGGAACTATAGCATATGAATTATTTGGTATGAAAAATCCGTTCCATAATGACAAAGAAGGAACTTCTCTTAAAAATTATAATTATAATGAGAAAGATCTCCTACCTTTGCCTAATCATATACCAACAATTATTTCTGCATTGATAAAAAATTTATTGTCGAGAAGCTTATATAAGGTATTTATGATTAAACATATTTTTAATTCAAAAAATTTTTAATTTTTAACGCAATTTTAATTTTAGAGACTTGATACAGAAACCGCAGCAACTATTGTACAATTACACTTATGGGCACCGAGCATTTGGTTCAAAAGTGAATGGAAATTACCATCAACTAATGAAGTATTTATGTTCTTAAATTTATTTTTAAATTTCATCAATTTTCATTTTACTTTATTTTTTCATATTTTTTACAGGTTATGCAATGGCTTCTATGTTTAACTACAAAAGTACTTTGCGAAGGACGCAATTCCACAATACAACTATCAGAAATAGTGCAAGATGAAAATGTTCAAAAAATTGAAAAAAAGAAATCTTACAATAGATTACTTTCTACTAGATATTGTGGAAGACGTACTATGCCAGAATATCAATTAATCGCTAGTTTCCTTGGTAGAGTTACGCTTAGTAACATTAGAACTGCATTAAAATGGATTCAACAGAACATATAATATATTTTACAACAAACAAAAAAAAAAATAATATAAAGAAAGTATTTATGTCTTGCATATCGAAAAATAAAATATATTCTATTATTTATCAGCATGAAAAAAAGAAGATTATTGAAATATTTTTGTAAATTTGATTTTATCATATATTATCATTAATATTCTTCAATTGTTTTTTCTTATATTAATTTATTTTTGATACTCTAAAAAATACAAAAAAATGATACTTTTAATTGCAGATTATATAATTTTTAGCTGTGATTTTTTTGTGATTCATATAACTTATAATTAAATAAAAATATTGAAAACATATTATAAAAAATATTATAAAACATATATATCTTTAACAATTTTATTCCATTCAATATATTTACCAAAAATATTTAAATTAACAAAATTATGTGAAAAATACAATTTTTCATTTTAAAGAACTTATTACAGAAAATGCTTGAAAGTTCATTACACGATACCTAAATTCTATTAACATATGGTGATTTTCAAATAGGTTTCATATAAAATCACAATAATATATTATTATTTAAATTCCAAAATTTCATACAAAATAAAATAATGAGAATCAAAATCAAAATATAAAAATTTTTTTAAAGATTTTCAATTAATCAATTCAGTTTAATATTTAAATAAAATTAGATAAGTGGAAGTTTCAACATTGTAAATTATTATTAAAAAATAAAATTCATATTTGCAAACATATAATTAATTAGTTTTTTCTAGGTTTCCCGCATATTTGCATCTTATATTTCATTTCCTCAAAATCTAGATTTTTAGATTCTGCTAAATCTTTTAAATATGTTAAATATTCTTCAAAGGATAAAGCCCTTTTTCGAAATTTAAAAAATGTAAGACCCGTATCTGTAGTTGTTAGTGTAATCATATCGAGTATACGAGCAGAAATTAACCATTTGTCACTTTGTGATAATGGAATCAACTGGACATTTAAATCAGAAGAAACTGGATCCATTTCGCAATATGCTGATAAAAAATTAATATTTTTAAATTAAAAATTAATTACAATTATTTATTGTTCTTGATAAGATCAATGTTGATAATATAATTTTTTATTTACCTTTGAACATTTCTTCTAATGGAATAACTTCAGGTTCATCTTTTTTTGCAAGAAAAAAATCGTCCATCATTTTTTTATAAATGAAAATGTATTAGTAATTCATTAAAAAACTTTTTATGAACGAAAATATGTTGAATAATTTCAGTTAAAATATGAACATTTCAACTTCTACTTTTATAACATCATTTAGATAAAATTTTTAAAAAATTTTCTTTGAAGAATTAAAAAGAAAATTGATAAAATTTAATAAATATGAATAATAATATAACGAAATTTAATCAATATTCATCTGGATGTATGTGTATAAGTTGTGAAAAAGTTAATTTATTAAATATGCTGCAGAATGTAAAACCATTTTATATTCATGAAACTATTTTGGGACAATGTTTCTTCAAGTGTTTCTGTAAAGAAATTTGCAATACAGAAAAGAAACTTGATATGTGTGGTCATGTTATAAATAAAAAAATTGGGTCAGTAAATGCATAAATTTTTAAATTTTCTCTTATCCATTAAATTAAATTTCATATTTTTATAAATAATTATAGAAGAAATCTTCAAGACAAAGATATTCCAGCTTTATTAATTTTTTTGAAAAAAAATCAGGATATTACTCATCTTAACTTGGCCAATAATAATATTTCAAATCCTGGATTTATAAATTTGATCGATCACTTTCTTGTAAGATGAAGTATCTTTAAAAAGGAATTATTATAATATTAAAAATATTTTGAAAAATTTTCTAACATCAGCAGTATAAAATTATTCAAGATCTGGATATTCAAAACAATAGTATCTCTGACATAGGAATTAATTATATGTTGAAATTTGGGATGGATTTAAAATTAAAAAATCTTAATTTGAAAGCAAACAAATTCAGTGAACAAGTAAAAGATATTTATTAAAATATTTTATTAAATCAATTTATTAATTATAAAAATTATTTATAATTTATTTATAAAAATTTAATTAAATAATTTTTATAGACTTTAAGAAACATGGCTCTTTTTTTATTGAAGAATAAACATATAAATAATTTAAATATTGCTGATGTGAATCAAACTGCTTCTAGTTTGATATATTTCATAATGGTTTTAAGCTCAGATCAAGAAATTTCTAATAAAAGTCTAAAAAGTTTGGATATAAGCCGACCAAATCCAAAATGCATGTATTATTTTGATTCTGCTCATTTTGCAGATATGATTGGTCATATGCTTAAAGTAATTTTATATTTCTTTCTTAAAAATTTCTTAAAAATCTTTTATTAATTAAAGACTTTTTGTTCAGTACAATAATACTCTAATAGCAATTCATTTACAAAAATACAACTTTAGTTGCCATGATATTGAAAATATGATGCTTAATACAAAATATAACGATTCATTACATATATTAGACTTAGGATGTAACAATATTGGTGATTATGGTATTGATCATATTTCTAAATGGTTGGCAAGAAAACCAGCTTTGAAAACTTTAATTTTATGCAGAAATATTATAACTGATCATGGTGCAAGGTATACCTATTACATATTAATGTAATAAATATAAAAATTTGCAATATTTTTGTATTTATAATATAATTCAATATACATAATTTATAATAAATATTTATGCGTTTTTAAATGAATTATTATTTTATTATAGAAGAAAAAGAGTTGGCCGATCGAATTACCTGGAATTTCGAATTCGAATTTTTCGTTTATCAGATTATTCTAACCATTAAGCTATCTAGGGCTGATTGACAACTCTTCCTTTTCTAATTTATATAAACATAAACGAATGTCATTTATATTATATTACTTATATACTTCTAGAGTATTATTAGAAAATATTAAAAAAAAATAAAATCAAAATTTAATATGAAAAATTCGATAAAATCAAAATAACTTAATATTTATCAGCTGCATTATTTTTGAAATAATCATAGTTTGAAGATTAATGACATGATCAAAACTAGTTTTCAAAAAAATAAATATTTATTTAATAATGAATTGAATTAATTTTCAGGAGTTTAAGTTATTCCATTCCGTTTTCGAAACTTTTATTCCTCGATATTTCATATAATAAAATCACTGATAATGGAATGGTGAATATTTTATGTACACTGAAGAAATATCCTATGTTAAGACATCTGAAAATATTTGGCAATTGCATTGGTCATTCATCAGCAAAAGTATTTACAGTAAAAATATATAATAATTAAGATAATTTCTATTATGATTATTTACAGATAGTTAAACGAATGTTGTTATCTCAAGTCTTGAATCAAGAAAATATAGATGTTAGACCATATAAGGTAGATCATAGATGGTATTTTGCAAAATATGAAGGAGATTATTATGAAAAAGGAAACAATATTCCTTATTATCTTTCCTCACAAATGCAGAAATTAACTTCTTCAAAGATTCCTGATTCTATTAAAACATGTCATAAATATACATATTCAACTACAAGTGAAATTAAATCGCAACATGTATGATTTTATTACAATTATTTTTGATAGCAAATTTATTGAAAAATATTTTTTTTTAGTTGACTGTATCTCTTATTTCTACAAAATTAAGCAGAAATTATATAAAAGACTGCAGATGTTGTTATTGTTTGAAATGTCAGGGTAATTATAGTTATTATATCTTTTTTAGTACAGAAAATTATGATTAAAATTTTTTATAGCTTCCGATTATGATGAGAAATGCAGAGATATTGATCATCCAGATACTTGCATTTGTTGTAAATGTAAGGGTGATGAAAGTAGTGAATGGTCTATAGATAAATCAGTTTTGAAAAAAGTTGTATCTCCTCCTGATCCTGCAAAAAATATCGAATATATTATAAAACAAGTAAATTCTAAAACTCGTAAAGATATTTTAAGATGGATTAATATTAATGAAGATATCTTAGAAGAAGATTTAAAATTAATTGGTATGAATCTACAAATCTATATTATCAACTTGAATGGTATATTATGAATAATTTATATTGAATTTTTATTAAAAATAAAGATCCAAGTTTAACAAAAGAAAGCACAGAAGAATCTATTTCATGCAAATGCTCATGGATGCAATTAAGCTCATCTTTATTACAAAAATATTTGCAACAATCTTCTTCAAAAAATTTAATTATTATACCAAAAGATAACTTTATCTGTTTAAAGGATAAGTGCAAGAATTTTCATGCTAAAAAATCTTCATTAGATGATTGTGCAAATGCAAATAGATGAGATTTTATAGAAATAAAGAGAAGAATTTTTCATTTCAATATTATTATCATTTTATTAATTAATATGTACAAATTGAAGATTTAATAGATAATAAAAATAAAAAAAATATAATGAATTTTATATGAATGATTTAATTTTTAATTGTTTCTTTTATTTTTTTTATTGTATTTTTTTATCTCTTCTCTATTGTTTCTTATATTATGTCAATTAATATAATATTTTTTTTTGTTTAATTTTTACTTTTTCAAAAACATTTAATTAGAAACTTCATAAGATGTTTTATTTGTTTATATAAAACCATGAATTTTAGAAATAACTTTAAAATAATAAGAATATAAAATTCATTTTCTTGAAAGTTCTATGTTGAGCCTTTAGATGTATATATATTATCAGATAATATATGTTTCTTTATTCCATATGAACATTAGAATGCTGTATATTTTTATGTATATTTTTTAATATATTCTAATTATCATGTAGATCAGAAGATGGATCATAAAGTAGAATATTCAAATTAATATAAATATTAATTCTGTTTTATATGTTAATTTTAAATGTTATAAACAGTACATTAATTATTATATCAAATTATTCATTTTAAATTTTATTATTATTTATATTTAGTAATGTATAAAGTATTATTAAATAAGATCTACAGGTTTATAGATCTAAGATTATGTTTATAATCATTGATTCAATATTCTGATATGTATATTTTGTCAGATTTATAAAAATGATTATTAAGATTGAAGAAACTTAAATGAAAGTTGCTTGTGTTGTAGAGATCATTTATTTTTTTTATTATTAGATGTATTTGGCAATATACTCAAAGTATTGTTAAATGATTTTTTCATAAGTTTTGGTTTTTTTGAAACAAATTCTAAAGTTATTTCTATTTCATGGATTAGTGTTGATTCTTATTTTGGCATTGATTTTGAAATCATTTGAATGAGCTTATTATCTGTGAAATTGGATTAAAGCATAATCACTTAGTAAAAAAGAATTATATTGGCCCATAATAAAAATTTAAGAGCAAATTAAATTTATTAAGAAATTAATTATACTTGATAAATTTTTTGAACAACATTAGAGTAAGTTCAGAATTTAAACTTATTAGGAATAAATTGAGTATGCATTGTCAATGGAATATTTTGAATTGGTTAATTTCCATTCAAAGCAATTTGAGTTATTGAATGCAAATTCTGATTCTATTTGAAGACAAAAAGCTGTTTTGTTCAATATTTTATATTATTCTTTTCTTTATTATTTATTTTAATTTTCAGATTCTCTTTATTAATTTCTTGTTTTTTTTATTATTCAATTATTTTTGATACTGGTTCAATCTAAATAAATATATAATAATTAAATAATAAATATATAATAATTTAAAACAAAAAAGGTAATGTTAAGAAACATACATTGAAAATTATTGTTGCTTTGAATTTTTCAAAACTTTGATTAAAAATTGAATATATTGAATTTTATTTTTTTATTGATATCTTATATTGCATTTTATTTTTTTATTGATATCTTATATTGCATTGAATTGAATTTTTTTTAAGGCCAGGATTTTATAATACTAAATTTTATAATACTAAATTTTATAGTACTAAAATGTAATATAATGTAGTGTTGAAATTGCTAACTGAAATTTTATTATTATGCTATCATCATATCATGCATATATATATATACATTTTATTAAAAGAATATAATAAAAATTTTTTTTTCTTTTAAAAAACAAATTAAATATTTTATTCTGATTATATTTTATTAAGTTTAATGAATTAAATGAAAAACAAAAAAAATTATTTTCATTAATTAATATCTTCTTATATAAATAAATCTATATAACATTGAGAAATTAATGTTTAGTTAATAAAAATATATTTATTTATAAAAATATTTTATTTGTATATTAATTAAATTTTTTATAAAATTTATAATAAATTAATTAAATGGATTGAAATATGGATTAAATGTTTTTTCGCATTATATATCAATCTTATGATTTAATAATTTCGTAGTTTAAAAATATATTTTATGAAATGTTTATGTAATATAAATTTTAATTGTAATATAATTTATAAATAATTATTTTTATAATATAATTAATAATAATTGCTATATAATTGCATAATTTTTCTTATTAAAAAAGAAAATAATTCTTTTTATTTTCTTTTAATAAATAAATATATCAATCATATAATTTAGAAAAATTTATTACAAGATAATTTTTAAATATCTAAATTTTAATATAAGATGTTCAGAAAATATATCTTAAATATATATTAGAATATTTTTGCTATTTAAGATATAAATATTTTTCAATAAATTTTTTTTTATCTCGTATATTTCAAAGATTAAAAAATATTATTATTAAAAAAATTAATATGTATAAATTTATAATGTATAAATTTAATAAATTAATATAATATAAATATAATAAATTTAAAAATTATATTTTTAAAATGCGATTAATATATATTATTCTCTATAAAATAAAATATTAAAGACCATACTCACGAAGCAGAGTGGCGCAGTGGAAGCGTGCTGGGCCCATAACCCAGAGGTCCGTGGATCGAAACCACGCTCTGCTAAAGTGATTTTTTTTTTCTTTAATTATCGCTGTTTATTTCTTTTATTTTTTTTTTTTATTTTTTTTATTACTAAAAATATATGACCTATATGTAAATATAATAAAACTCCTATATAAATATAATAATTTAAATTACTATGCTTAAATTTTTTGTTAAAATATGAATAACTATGAAAATAATTTTTAAAATAATTTATAAATTCAAGATGAAAGATGTTTTAATTTATAATTGATCTATTTATTAATTATTTACTTTATTACTTATTTACTATGAAACTAATTATTTTATGAAACTATCATATAATTATTATTTTTATACTTTATAAAATGTAAAAATAAGAATTCGCCCAACGTGGGGCTCGAACCCACGACCCTGAGATTAAGAGTCTCATGCTCTACCGACTGAGCTAGCCGGGCTACTGGAAAATAATTCTTAATTCGTAACAAATGTTGTAAATTTAAAATTATTAAAAAAAAAATCATAAAAGTAAAATTATATTCTTAATTAATTAAAAAGAAGTTATCTTTATTTACATGATTATTTATTTATATAATTATCAATTAATCACAATCTACTAATATATACTAATACTATTTTTTTAAGCATAACCTATTAATAATTATCATTAATTTAAATCTTTCGTACCTGGAGATCTTTATTTTAGGTCATCTAAATATACATGTAAATATTTACTTACAGAATTTAAAATCGTTTATATTAATCAATAAAAATATGTTTTTTTTTAAATAAATAATAAATAAATAATTTTAGAAACCGAAACAAATATAATACAAAAGTTGATATATAAGTATATTAATTAAAGCTTGTAAGCAACTGAAATTTCTATTAACAAAATAAGATGGAAACCATTACACTTGTTATACCATCATTACATTTTGTTCCCATTTTCCTGCATTTAACGCAAATTTATAATTTAATAAATATATGTCAATCGATATTTATATATATCAATTTTTATATTTATTTTGGCCTTTAAATTAATTTTCCGAGAATATATCACGAATATAACATATATTTATATAGATCATATAGATCTATAGATATATAGATCATTTTTACATATTTTAATGTATTGTATTTTTATTTTATAAGATAATAAAATTAATCAGATATTGAAATCGTCTCTTAAATGCAAAAATTTTTATTACAAAACAATTAAAAAAAAAAAAAAAATAGAGAAAAAGAGATAATCAATCTCATTTTTATAATACTATAAATGAAATTAATCTATAAAAAACAAAAAAAAAGCAAATAATAAAAAGAGATAAAGAATTGATTCTTGAGCGCCATCTTTTGAATACTTTTGAAATATTTTATATATTTTTAATATTTAAAATGGCACTGCTTTTCAATTCTTACCATATTTTATCTTGCTTTTTAAGAAATGTCTTTGATACTCAATAGATAGCGCTGACAGTTAATTTTTATTTTATCTTTTTATATTTAATTACTACTAATATTTCTATTATCTTTTTACATTTTGATACTATTTGATCTTCTTTTTATATATTATTTTTATTTTTCATATTAGTTCCTGAATTTTTATTTTATTTCTATTTTACTTCTACTATTTGTTTTTGGCGTGTAAACATAAACAAAATATAAGTTGCCATTTTTATTATTTTTATTTTAAAATATTTTAATTTTTAAAAAATATAGATTTATAAAAAATATAGATCACATTCTTATATCTTTAGAATGATCTCGCAAACATATCATAATATATGGCAAAACGCAAATATTTGATATAAAGTATTCTCTACAAAAGTGATGGAATTCTTAATTAACTTAAATTTTTTAGCCCGAAAATAAAAAAAATGGGAAAATATTTTGAAATATTTTATATTATATGAAAAACATTATCAAATATTTATTTGTGGAATTTATTTTTTTGTTATTTTTAATCTTATAAAAATTACTAATACTATGTAAGTATTAATCGTTATCATGAAGAAAGAAATATTTTATAAACTTTTATTGTCAGAAATTGATTCGCTGAGAAGAAATAGCATGCAAAATATTTCTATTTTCAAAAATAATAATTTTTTATGAGATATATTATTTATTTATAATTTATATATTATGCATTTATAATCAATATATGTGTATTGATTATAAAAATGTAGATTTTTAAATTATTAATACACATTATATATATCCACGTATATTTTAATATACTTTAAAAATCATAATCATAATGTTATATGTATAATTGTTTTTAATCTTTTTTCATATCTATGAAATAATATTATATTATAATTATTCTATATAATAATTATTGTATAGTAATTATTTTTAAAATATAAAAAACATTTGATATTAAAACATTTTTTTAATAAACACTTTTCAATAAATATATTTATACACATTAAAATCTAATTTAATTTTTAATTAATAATTTTTTATGAAAAAAAAGAAGAATATACATATAAAGAATATATAGAGTATGGAATATTATAAGTTTAAAAAATATATAATAATTAAATATATTTTTTTTTTCCTTGATAGTCTTTTATTAACAGTTATTAAATCCTTTATCTTCGCATTATATTTATTAAGCATTGCGTTACAAAATTTCTTTTAATATTTTCATATTCTTTTAATATAAATTATTAATTAAGATTAAGAAAAAAATAACAAGAGATACATTTAAACATTTGAATTATTTGAACAACAGTGTGCAAAATGTATTTTACAACAAATGAATAGATCATTATACTATACTTAAGTATCGATTATAATATTTTTTTAATAAATTAGTGTTATTAGTACTGGTAATATAAATAAAATAGATAAATATCGATCAATGTTAATGGCTGCCGAACATTCGGATGGACAATCAAAAAATCCACCAGTTTTATTTTGCAATAGAAGATTTCTCACCAATTTTTTACCTTCGCAAGAATTCTCAATTTTTATAAATTTAATTTTTCGAGCTTCTAAAAACTGTTCCAATTCAACTCTACATCTCCATTTCAATGGATTTCCAGAAAATTCAATAATATATACATTAGGCATATCATTCAAATCGCTGGTAAAAATACATTTTAAATCATTCCCTTCCAGATTTAAATACGTTAATCGATTCAGATAGCGAAATGATCCAGATTCGATATACTTAATTGAATTGCCGCGTAAATCTAATCTTTCCAAATTTCCCAGATTAAACCAAGAAGATTCTATCATTTCCAGAGGATTATCCTGAATGGTTAAGTTGTTCAATTTATTTAAATTATTAAATGCACCATGCTCTATTATTGTCAATCCAGAATTTCTGATAACGAGTTCTTGCAAATTTATAAATTTTGAAAAAGATTCTAAAGGTAATCGCGGTAGATGTCCTTCATTAAATTCGATTGCAATGACATCTAATGGTATTGATTGCAATAATAACAAATTACCATCTGTACATCGGTATCGAATTCCTGTTGTATCTTCATGAATCGTACAGGATCCTTTAATAGTTTCATTCGAAAGAGGAATATTAGTCGTCACTAAAATTGATGAGTTGGTAATAATATCAGGTCTAAATGAGGAATAACAATCTTCTTTCAACAGGAATAATGTTTTATCGTATTTTATACCACGTTCATTTAAAAATTCTGCTAATTTGGTACCACATAGACAACTCCAAGGATTATTAGAAACATCCAGAGATGATAAATAATGTAATTTATGGGCCATATATTCAACACCAATGCAATTTATATTGTTTTCAGATATGTCTAAATTAATAAGATACGGCAGTTGATCAAAGACATCATTTGTAATTCGATATATATTATTGTGAGATACGTCTAAATATCTTAGGTTATAAATACCCTGAATCATATCTGCATTTATAGATTCAAGTTGGTTATTTCGAAGAGATAGATATTCTAAATTATGAAGATTCGAAAAGGCGCGTGATTCAATTCTTTCAATACCACAGTCTCGAAATTCCAACCTTGATAAATAACCATCGAAGCGTGTGAAAGTATTTTCAGGAACTTTCTTGATGTTAGATAAAATAACTCGAATTGTGTGTGTTGTTGAAGGTATCAGATTCAATTCCTCAATAGATGTAATACCTCGACAAGTGTAAATCGATCTAGATTTTTCATTAATTTTTTCTGGATAGCACGTACCTGTATAAATAGGAGGTTGCGATGTAACTATATGAATTTCTGATGGAGGAGATAAAAGAGGCGGTTTTAATATCGATATATTTGTTTGTTTAATACTATCTTCAAAGGAAGTCCAATGTATTTTTCCAGTGATTAAAGTATTTTGAACAGTTGTCTATGTATATGAAAAAAATCATTTTTGTTAAAGTTTGTTTATTAAAATTTTTAAATTGAATAAGTTAACAGAAATAATTAGTGTAATACCTGTTGCTGATGCCAATTGCTGTTGTTATTTAAAATTTCATTTTCATTCTCGTCACATCGACCTGTGTTAATTTCGAAACCAATATTTTTTTGAGTAAGGAAATCTTGGAGATTGTTTCGACAGCTACAGAGCCAGGGATTACCCATAGCATCTAATCTCTCTAATTTTTTCAATTCAGTCAATTCTTCAATGGCTATACATTGTAGCAAATTGTCTCGAATATCGAGATATCGTAAAGTATCTTTCACATGCCATAAAGCGGTTCTTTCTATTTGTTCTATTTTATTTCGTTGTAAAATTAATTGTTGAAGATTGGTAAAATCTCGAAACCAATTAGTACTCAAAATAGGTAATCGATTACCAATCAAAGAAAGCCGTTGTAATTTATTCAAACCTGCAAAAGCTCCGTTTTCGATCATATTAATCCGACAGTCATTCAAATCCAAGCTTTTTAAACTATTTCCAAATCTGAAAAAAATATATTTTGGCAACGTATCTATTATCAAACCAGAAATTTGTATCCATGTAGTTTTATCTGGAAGTCTGTTTAGAGAAGTGAGCACATTTGTTTGAAATTCATTTCCATGAAGCATCATATGTTCCTGTAATGAAAAATCATTTTTCATTATTATTGCATATTAATATATTACATATAACTACCTTATTAAAGTTATAGAACTGTTGTGTAATTGGAACAGAAGAAAGAATCGGAACTCCAATGGGTGTCATACATTGATATTTTCTACAAATATTAATTTGTCTCAAACATTCCACTTCTTGGACAATAGATCGAGATCGGAAATATTTATTCAATTTTTGTTGACACTCGCAGAGCCAGGGGTTTCCATCAATACGTACAATTCTGAGATTTTGCAGATAAGATAGTTCCTCGATCGGTAAGCAGTTAAGATCGTTATCGCGCAAGCCTAGAACTTCTAATCTGGGCAGCATACGGAATACATCAGATTCGATATGTATTAAGCCACATCTGTAAACAATTCCGACGTGTCTTGCAATAATTATGAATTCTATTATCATTTTTACATAATAATAAATTAGCAATGTTAATAAGAACGCTAGCATTTGACAAAAAAGGAAATGTTATATTTCCGTATATTATAAATAATTCAGCCTATAATACTTTTCTTAAATGTTTTTTCAGATTTTGACATTATATTTATAATTTATACTATATTATATATATAATTATATATAATATTATTATAATATTATTATATATAATATATATAATAATTATATTGTAATATAATAATTATTATATATTATTTTATTATTATATAAATTTATTTTAGATCCGATCACCGAATTCTTTTTATGTAATCAGTATCGTTTTTATAACTAACTATACCTTGAATTTTAATCCATGAAGTTAAAATAGATCCTAAGAATAGTTAAGTTAAATAATCCGATGTAGTACTTGATGATCCGGCATCGTCGAAGTCCTTAGCATGCCGGTTTATTGAAAGTTAATTGTACTAATTCAATAGATAATATTGAATCTCATTGTTTATAGAATAAACATAAGGGTAAATATATTTTACCTATCTAAAATAAGCTTCCTCAAGTTTGTCAAAGGACGGAACCAATCGGTCTTAATTATATAAATCTTAGTCCCATGGAATATCAGCCATTCTAGCCTATTTAAGCCAGAAAAAGCATTAGGACCGATGAAGTTGATATGACAATTGTAAAAAGAAAGTCTTCTGAGATTTTTGAAGCGCCAGAACATATTGTCTGATATAAGATGAATACGGGATACCGTGAACTCAATCCAATCTGCTTCGTTAGAAACTTCATCGAGATCAATCAGGTCGCCATGAGTGCAAACGTAGGCGATCGACCGTTCGTCATTTACAATCGGTGCTAGACTGCATTTGCACTCTGCGTGCCCAATTAGGGCGACCAACGCCCAGAGTAAAATCAAATGCATCTTCTCTTTCTAATTCTAGACTTGTCGTGTCATCTATAAACATATATTTTCATTTTAATCAAGAGTCAATATCGTTGTCCAGAAATAGTAATACAAGTTTTGAGATTTAGATTTGTGATATTAAAACAAAAAGGATCCAATTCATTGTCTAATTAACAATTCATATTGTCTATTGATCATCCTTGATCATCTATAAATTATAAATTTCAGATTATTAAATTTATTTTGTTTTTAAATTTTTATTTTTAAATTTAAAATCATATAATATTAAAAATTATAAATTTAACTTCTTATTATCAATTATTTTATAATATTATATTTTTTAGGTATCAAAAACTCATTTTTACTTTGCATACCGGAAGCATCATTGATGCTACTTGCTTACCATGGTCACGTTTAGATGATCCCAGTCACATTCCTCTCGTTTCAGTTGTCTCCGAGGTTTCACTTTTAAAGATCTTCAAATATTATTATATTCTTATTTCCCCTCGAATTATCCGTTGATTTCGTACACGATTCACTGATGAAATAATCTTCTTCTGTTTATCATTGTTTCAAACACTGAAATTTTGCGATGCAACATCTTTTTGTTCTTGTAATCCACATTAAAAATATGGAATGGTAATTAATAGTTTCAGGTATTCAAAATTATTTTCATTAATCTTTATCTTCAACTATTTTCTAGTAATATATGGAATTATATCAATATATAATAAAACGGGAACATTTATCTTGAATTACAGTTAATATTAATAAGACATCATTTTTGCTACGGAATCACTGAACAATTTTATTATTGATTGGAATGAGTTTCAGTATTCAAAAAAATATAAATAGTTATTTATAAATGGAAATAATTATGCATTATGAACGCATCTTAAATGAAAAAACTTAAACGAATCGGTGGATCGAAACGAAACAACGCGACTGAGCTCGTGATTCTCGTGCTTCCTCATTATATAAACTTCTAAGGCCAAGGTTGTCCTTGTCGTCCGCACCGATTGTAGGTACATATGCCGATCCCCGACCTATCTTTAGCATACGCTGCTCTAGTTTGGCAGAAAAATTAGTCTTTACTATGATGCATTTGCCAAAGTATGACGCGTAGCTACGGCTGCAGCTACGTCTTTATGAATATAATTCTATTGATCAAATTAGTAGCAAGGTCTGGGTTGGGATTTGAGGAAGTTACCGGAAATGTTAAAGCAATTTGACAACTATTATTCTTAATTATTTGCATTAAATATAAATTTAATATATTATCAATATATATATATTAATTAAAAGAATTTTTAAAAAAAATTTAACCGCTTTTTATGCTAACATAATAACTTTAATTAATTCTCATAATTTCAGATAATACAATTCAGATACATAGCTAATTTAATAATAGCTATTGATTCAGATAATAATTTAACTAATTTTTATTATATTGTGACACGAAAGCAAAAATTTTTTATGACATTTTTTTTTCATTGTTATGTTATATATTTAAACAATTTTTCTTTAATTTCTTTAGAATTAATAGAGTATATTATCATTAGAAGTATCTTGAATTAATAGTTTCAACACATAATAATAATACACGATCCAATTTTGTCGAATAAATTAAGCGATGCGTTGTTCTTCATATATTTTATCTAACTCAACTATGATTGCCATGTGTTGGGTCATTTAATTTAGATAAGTAACTAAAATTAGTTATTAGTTCCCTAACTAATTCATCTTAACGCAATTATTTCATACAATTTAATTTCAATGAGATATTGATTTAAATATTATTAATTATAAAATAAATATATTATAATATAAATATATAAATATAAATATATTTAATAATAAGAAGATAAATTTTTATACAAGGAATATATAAATTGATCCACTTTTGCAGTAATACAACATAACAAATATATTATCAATTAAAGATCAATTCTAATACTTTTTCATCTAGTCTTTAGTATATATTAATATATACTATATAATATATAATATATAGTATAGTATAGAATTTTAGTATATAATAATATTAATGTAATATGTGCAGATATTAAAATATTTTTTCAGTAATTTAAAATATTTTATATGAAATAAATAAAATAAAAAAATTGTATTAATTAAATAATTTTCAAATTTCCATTAATTATTATTTATTTAATGAAAGATTAAAAAATGATATTTTGTTATTTTTTTGTATGATTATCTTTAAAATAATATATCTATGGATTTTGCGTAATAATGTAAATAATTGATGTAATAATTGATCGCTGTTATACTGTCTATCTATCTGTTCATCTTATCCATCTAAATTAAAAACTATGCATCGTCATTGTAACCGGCAGTCTCTTGCAAGCTGTCGTTCGTAGTGCATGCAGTTCCGCATTTGTTCACATCTTATTCATAGAATTTGTCTCTTATTAATAGATTGTATTTCAAAAAGAAATATAAGAATATTGTGTAATAAATAATTAACTTTTTATGATGTTCAATACAGTTGATAATACAATTTAAACATATTAACGCAATGGAATCTGGTAAGTAACTTTAATTTTCCTAATTGCCATAGTTCCTCCATTAGTGCTAATTATTTACGTAATTAGAACTGTTTCTAAATATTCTATAAATCATGATATAATATCCTGTTCTTTATTAATTGTAACAATTGATTTGACTTATTTTATAATCTGAACTAATATTTACTAACTTAACTCTTAAAATGCATTCAAAATAAAAATTTGACAGAAAAATTGCTTATAGATAACAATTAAAAGTTGAAATTTCAATCAAGCATAGTAAGAGAAAGCCTACGAAAATTAAGCGAAAAATGGATAACAACAAGACTGAATCTCAACTTCGCGATCTATGGTTAGATCTACGTGAGGCGTCACGAGCTGTAATCTCGCCAGGTGGGTAGAACAGGTATTTGGAGCGCAACAGGAGTTTTCCTAGAAAATATTTTTCGCAACTAGTTTTTATCATATGCAAAGGGATTCGCATGTTACCTAATGCACATGCATAGAAAATGAAATTAATAGCGATTAGGTCAGAAGGTCATCTAGTTCGCGTGCACCAAGCTGACCAAGCTAATCGAACAACTGACCATATATATATTTGCATTCTATTGAACTATCTTCTAACGGGATAAAAACATATATATGATTTTTTTTCATCATGAAATTCTGAAGATATCATAAAAAAACAAGGATTTTTTTCATTGATGTATTGTGATCAATCAAAAAATGAATAAATAAGATTGGATTTTGTATGTCTGCAATATATCTATATATTTGAAGTTATAAAAATAATTACTTAATTTTAATTTAAACAAAGTTATTATAAGAATTATTTGATTCAAAAATCATATATATTTCATAAATAACAATAACATTGTTGATAATTATTATACACTATTAATCATTTAAAATATTCTTTTTCAATAAAAACATCTCAACTATTCTTTATCTATATATTCTTATATAGAATATATATTATATATTTTATAGAATATTATATATTTTATATCTTTTATATATTCTTTACCTTATCTAAAAGTAATTAATTACAAAAGAGGAAACATAATAGAAATCAATCGACTGTTTATATTTCATTGTTTATCAAGTATTCAACTTGTAATGATGCTAAGCGAAGGAACGAACCAAAGAATGAGAGAGAGAGAAATAAGAGAGGTCAGCAGCAAAATAATGTGGAAGGAATGGCATGGATATAGCCAGTTCGCATTGAACTGCCGAATAGTGCGGATCGTTTCGAATTTAATTTTTTTTGGTCGGTTCGTTTCCTCGTCACACTGGACATTTATTTATAGTTGATATTGCTACTATAACTATCGAACCATAAAATTGGATATCTATGTGCAGGTGCGATTATAATGAAGTTATATCACACTTTAGAATTTTATATGTATAAAAAAATGTGAGAATTTTTATAAAAATTAACGTAATTTTTAAAATTAGATTAAATGTAGATTTAATTTATGTAGATAATTTAGAAATGTTATGTGTATGTATGTATGTGTTACACGAGATAGTTATTGTAGTCTGTTTAGAGGGCGTTCAAGAAGAAAGATAGGAGATAATAAAGGTTACCACGCGACCCGTTGAATCGTTTACGCGGGTGTTATGTGTGTGGGTTGTCTGGTCTTCTCTTCGGTACTGTCGAAGTTGTTGCTCCCGTTGACAAAGTGTAGGCCGAGGAAACAAGCCAATCACCGCCACACCCTATAACAAAATATGAAAAACGTTCAGATGGAACTATTGATGCATTATATATCCTGCATTTTGTTTTTGCTTATTACTTTAATTTTTACAATTCAATTTACAGAATTCAATTAAATTTTAATGATTCTTAAATAATCCTTTAATTTACTTTTAAATAATTATTAATTGTTTCATGTATACATTTCAAAACTAATACTTTTTCTCAATATAATATTTAATATAATAAATCCATATAATCCTAAATATATCATAAAATTTTATTAACTTCATATTAAACATCTTTTTGATTTCAAATAATCAATTTATAGATTAAAATTATTAGATTATATCAGTACTCAATCATTCATACAACGAATTTCATAATTTATTAATTACATAATAATCATTTATCTCATAAGCAACATGTAATAATTCGTTCTATAGAAATTTTAATTTAATAGAAATTACACTTAATACTTAATGCTAACACCGATTAATTACACATTCATATCTTATGGATTAATGGATTTTATAACATTACATTATTCTATCAAACAATTATTTCTCTATATTTATTTTGATTGGTTTTTGTATATATAATCCAAAGATTTTATAACTTTTTACAGTTATTTTTTATTAGATTACATAATACTATTATACTAAATTATACTCTAAAATATATAGAATATAGATTATATAGAATATAAACTAAATTATTAATTAAAAATAAATTATATAATATTATATAAAAAATAAAGATCTAAAAAAATTCATAAATTATTTTCAAAATACAAAAGTCGTTAAATATAGTCGATAATATATTCAAAATACAAAGAGTTAAGTTTAAAATTTGATTATTTTTTTTTTGTTTGTTAAACTACTATAAAACTATTATAAAAGAATAGGCAACAATCACGAATTTAGTATATATATCGCGAGTATTTCGCATAAGCCACAAATCCACAAGTACGGGATAATACTTATGTACGTATGTACAAAACGTAGTTACGTACTGTACATGCATCTTTATTATTGGCCGAGAATTCGTCTGCACAGCGAAGTTCGATGAACCTTTACAGCTACGTATACAAACCTATGTATCCTTTTGATTGAAGTTCTCTCTAATATACACATTCACTGAAAATCCGCTAGATTTGCAAGTTGCAAGTGTATTTAGTTATAAATAATTTTTTAATACTCATTCATTTATATTTAAATACAAATTATTAAAAATTTTCTATTTATTCAATTCATAATTCATAATTCTCAAATTTATAAAATTTTAATATCTTTTATTATAAGATTGAATATTTATTGAGATTATCAAAAAACTTAAATGCAAATAAGTTTCCAAATTACAAAATAAATTGATCAACGAAGTAGATAATTTTCAATACTTTATTAAATTCAGAAATTTAGTATATAAATATTCGCGTATCTATTATCGTAGATATCTTGATGAACATATATATATATATATATATCTATAGATATTTCTTGACTTATCGTGATTATTTTATTTCTTATCAGAATTCTTATCTCGAATTTTCTATATACACGGGAATGATAGAATAATTTTAGTAATAAATGTTCTATAAGCAACGCGTTATAAGTTAAGAAATTTGTGATTTCAGTGAAAATTTTGATAATCGAGATTTTTTACATCAAAAAGGTTATATATTAATTTCAAAAATTCACTTAGATTTTCTAAAAATGTTTCGCCAATTACTGGATGCTCTAGGAGGAAATACGGTATGCTTTGTTCTATTGTAAGATTCGAGGAAAATCACTGAGAGATTCTGTCCTTCCTAAGATATTTCTAGATCATGCGTTTATTTGCACTTTTATATCTTGCATTTTCGAATGTCCTTCATTTCTATAATTATTTAGACACACGTTTTGTTAGTAACCACTATTAATACGTATCCACAACGCGAACAGATCAAATTCGTGTTCGTAAAAAAAGATATCTTGTCAAGGATGTTACACTTGTGGTTTCAACGTTGCACCTGTATTATTAATTCAGATGTATTCACATATGTTCTCATGTATAAATACGAAGAGATTATTTCAAGTTAATTTATATCGTATAAGGGAATAATATATTATATATATATAATATATATAATATATATATAATATAATTATATATACATATATTAATACATATATATTATAATATATAATATAATATAATATATAATTTATATATATGTATAATTTATACACATATAATGTATAATTTATATATATTTTTATAAATTTAATTAAATATTATATTAATAATTTGAATTATACTAATTTAATATTGTATTAATAATTTTTATTAATATTGTATTAATAATTTGTTATAGGCTCGAAGCGGAATGTCCATGGGTTCGGAAAGGCGAACACCGTTTAAACGGGCAACAGTTACTTCTATATTGGTCACGAACAAATCCACGAAAACTCGGTGAATATAAAAATTTTACATTAAAAATAAAGAATTAAAGAATTTTTCGTTAATGTTACACGCTTAAGTTAATGTTAATATTAAAAGCTATATAAAAAAAGAGAAATATATTTGAAATTTGCTTTCATTTCTTTATTTAATGTTTATATAAGTTAAATTTATATCTATTATATATTATATCTATTATATAATTATTGCAAAATAAATTATATATTTATTTCTAAATATTTTCTAACTTGACTAAAAAAATTATAATTTAATTTATAATTTAATTATAATTTAATTATAATTTAATTTTAAAGATTTCTATATTATCGATATAGTGGTAATAGTAGTAATAGATAGTATAGTCGATAATAATAGATGAAAATTTGGCGTGTAGATGGTGTTAATAACCAAACAAGATACAATAATACAAACTGACGATAATTTTTTGATTTATACATATAATAAACATTTGACATTCGAACAATTGAAGACAGATTCATTATTATAATCATAATATTTAGATTTTTTCAATAAGCATTATTCTGTCTATTTGAAAAATTATTTTATTATTTTTTTCAAAAATTTTATTATCGCCATATCTTTAAGGGACTATTAAAGTGTATTAATAATGTATTAAAATGTAATTTTATTTAATTTAAATAAATAAATTTTAATTAAATAATCTTTACAAATATTTTAAGTACTTTTTATAAATAATTTTAATTTAAATTTATTGAGAGAATATAATTTATAAATATATTATTAGAGTATTTATAATAGTATTTTAAAAAACTAAAAGTAGTAAGTGGGGATATAGCTCAGTGGTAGAGCATTCGACTGCAGATCGAGAGGTCCCCGGTTCAAACCCGGGTGTCCCCTAAATTTTTTCTTATTTATAAAAATTTTTCTTTTATAAAATAACAAAAATTATTATTCTAAATTTAAAATAAATGAAATGTAATAAAAAAAATAATTGTTTATTATAAATTATATCAATGCATGTGCAAAAATATAAGAATATCTTATAAAAATCAGTAACAAAATTCCTTTTTTTTCTGTTAAAATTGTGTTTTAACATTAACATTTTTTTAACCAAATAAAGACAATATGAGACAAAAATGAAATTAATTTTATATATTACATTATTGTTCCTAATAAATATATTAAATGAGGATATTGATTAGTATTCAATGATAGAATTGATCTCTTAATTAATCATATCTTAATGAATTTCATCATTAACTTTAAATCTATTCAAGTTTTTAAAGTTTTTTTTCAAAAAAACATATTAAGAATGATCAATTAAACACATAGCTAAGAATGATCAATTTATTAAATTAATTTAATAAATTCTATTTAATTCATAATCAATGACATAAGAAAATCAATATAATATACATAATATACATAATATACATAAGAAATAATATAATTAATAAAATATCTGAAAATATCTGACATATATTTTAATTATGAATCATTTTTAATTCTATATATTATAATTATATATTTATTATTATATATTATTCTATATATTATTCTATATATTATAACTTGCTAATCTAATATAATTAAAAAATTTATATATTACATAATTTTTTATTATTCATTTAATATGAATAAGACAATATTATGATTATTTACAGAGTTCAATAATATTATATGATTTAATTATTTATAAAAATTTTGTTAGTTCATAGTGCATATAGTTAAAACATTATCATAATTAATTATTGTCTTTATACTATAAAACTTTATATTAAATAAAAATTTTAAATTTTGTCTCTTCAATTCTATGAATTTCTACAATTGTTTTGATTGATAAAATTCTCTTCTTCTTTGGGAATTTCAGATCGAAATCCAACTTAAAGCTATCGCCTAGTACAGGCAAAAAACGGAACGTAGTTACATCATTTTTCAGCCCAAAACGACCAGCGACCAAAAAAGTCGAGTGTACTATCAGATACGAGACGAAATTGCAGGAGCAACACAAGTAAGTTTTAAATTAATTTCTCGACTATTCGATTATCATACTTACTATGTATCACGCATAACGATGTATTGTAAAACGTGATACATTTTGTTAGTATATGTAGCAAACTTCTTTCTTTTGGAAAAGAGGAAAAAAGCAAAACTTTTAAGAAAATAAATGATATTACTTTGTTAGTAGGTTCATTAATCTCTATATGTCTCTTATTTCAATGATTTTTCAATATCACAAAATTTAGATATGAATATTTATATGTATATATATGTATCAGATTATATCATATTTAATGATACTACTGATATTTCTTTATTTTCTATCAGATATATATGTAATGAATATGAATATATAATATATAAAAAGAAAAAATAAGAAAATCGAATTTACAATTTTTTAACAAAAAAACTAAGAATTCTATATTCTTTTGTCACACTTATTAAATTTCTTATTGTTAATGATTTTATATAATGAATTTTTTTTATAAAAATTTATAGTAAAGTAATCAAATATAAAAATAAAAATCATATATTGCGTTTTCTAAAAACATTTAGTTTGCATGAATTAGAAATGTAAATATCTAAGATTATATACTTTCTTCTCTTATTAGAATACATCGATTGATTGTTGCATGCAATAGCTTTAATAATTAAAACAAATTTTAAATCTTAGTTTTTTTCTTATATCGGTTATAGTTTCCTTTCCTTTCTCTGTGATTGAAAGTCGCCATCTCGTCGCTAGAATAACCAAAAATGCTCTTCAAAAATCATTTCATATAATTTCGAAAAGATATAAAAAAGTAACGAATTAAACATCCAATTATTAAAAAAAAAATAATTCCTTATTATATTAATTATACTAATTATTTCATTAAACAGCTTTCATTAAACAACTTCAAATTGATGATCTGTTCGAATGTAATGTTTGATTGATAACAATTGTTATCATATAATAATGATATCATTTTTTTATGAGTTTTCTATAAGCTATTTATAATTAATTAATCAATATTATTTATTTTATTTGTTCTTTAATATTAATTTCTAATTAATATAAATCTTCTTATAGTACGATATGACAAAATTTTTTTGTCAGATAATATAATATAATATAATATAATTAATATATACTATATGTTTTTTTTTCTAACTATATACTATATATTTCGTTTCCCATTGAATCATACTATTTAACGTAAGAAGTCCATTCTAATTCATTAACTGGTCCAATCTTATTTCAAGTGTTATAAATCAAACTCCCATTACATCAAATAAATTATATTTATTTTTCCTGTAATTATCGTTTTCTGAAGAATCTATATTTATTAGAAAATAGAAGTTTGCGAATAACATATCATGGAGAATATTAGAATTAATTAAGGACATTTGCTCCTTGTCATTGCTTAATTAATATAATATTAGAAAAAAAAGATGTAGGAAAAGAAAGAAAGAAAGGAAGAGAGGAGATTGATTTTTACAGAGTTTCTAAAATGGCGTCTATTCGACAAATCAACGATTGTAACAATAAGAGCGGCACTGGGTATTAACATTGTACGACCTAGATACCCAGTAAATCAAAAGTCAATGAGCTACTCGTTTTAACTCGATGCTTTGTATTTATGGCGATCCATCATAGAGTGGTGTTCAACCAAGTGAATACGTTAGCGATGGATATAAGTCGTAATATAAATATAAAGAATAATAATATAATAATATTATAAAGAGTAATAATAGATTTATATAAAAACTATATTTATTATCTGTTTAATATCTGAGAAAAATTGAAGATTTCAAAGTATTTTTCAAAAATTTTCAAAGAATTTTTATTATCACAAATTAGATTTTATTACTAATATTTTAAAATATTTCTTTTTTTGATTTAACAAGTAAAAGATAAGATTTCTTTTTTATACATTTCAATATTTATAACAAATATTTCTAAAAGACAAATAAATTATCATAGATGGAATCACTAGATTCTAGAATCACAATATAGATGCTCATAACGAGATACTTTAAAGGTCTTTGTATAAAGATAAAGTCAATTGGTAGAAAACGAGCAATGGAATGACGTCAATGTAAGTTGATCAAAGAATCAGAGGAATTAACTAAGCATCTTTATTTATTCTCAGTAATTGTTTATCACTCATTTCAAGAAAGAATTTACAATTTAAATCAAATGAAAAACAAAATAGATTTCAGTTTTACAATCAATATTTATTCAATATTTGCATTGCAACGATTATTGCTTTGAATATACAATGATTTACTTTGAATATCTGTATTAATCATATCTTAATCACATAATAAAAATATATACAATATATTTTTTTTCCATCATTTATTTTGAGAATTAATCATTATTATTTTTTTATTTCAATTCATTGTAATCTTTATTTTTTCTTATCTTTTGCCAAGAAAAACTTAGAATTATTGCGTATTAAAATTCGTTCTCAAATCGCTATCATTATCAAACCAGACATTTTTGTATAATTCCATCGCATCACAATATGAACATACCTCCTATACCTGACAATATCTTTCTTTGGTCTTCTTGACGTGCAGATAAGGCCATACCATCAACAGCGCATTCCCTTGGACGTGACAATTCGCAATCAGAATCTATATACATGTTGGTTAGATTAGTCATGGTGATTCAGAGAAAGCATACTCCATCAACCTTGATCTCGTTTATCATGCAACTTGTAGTTTATGTTTCGCTCTATTTTAATATGCTGATTCAAAAAGTAAATTAATATAAATTGTTTTTTCTTAAATTAGAGTAAAAAAGTTCAATTAGAAAATTAATTATACGAATATTAATAGAGATAGAGAATTAAAGAATTAAAAAATTGCCGAGATAATAAATGTTTAATCAATCTTCTGAACATTGCATCTAAAAAAATATATTGACGTAAAATGTTGCATAGAAACATTGTATACAATACTAATCGAGGAATGAATAATAATAATGCGTGACCGTTTAAGAATCAACAAGTCAACGTGTCTACATCGTGGCAGACATTATTCCATTGATATTACTAAGATGTCCGCTTTTATACGCTTAATCAATATTAATCTTTTTTAAAAGTAATTATATGTTGTTTCAAACATATTATTATAAGAGTATATATATATATATATATATAAAATTGATCAATTAGTGAAATATTGAAGATACTCAGAATTTTCTTATTATTTTTTTTCTTTTTTTCATTAAAGACAATAAATATCCTATATAATCTATTAAATATATATTATAATAAATTTATAAAATAACGTTAAAATACATTAATTAAATAAGTCATAAACTATAAGTTAAATTTCTTTCTTTATTAAAAAAAGATTTTAATTAATTTTTATTAAATTTTTCTTAATTTTTATTAAGTTTTTTACTAATATACAAGATAAAAAAGCGAATCGAATTGTTGGTTATTCATTTTTGAAATTTTTGAGATATATAACAAATATATAACAAAATATGTAACAAATTCATTATGTTATATCTGCCAAACTTGAGTTTTTTTTTGGATTAATGTTGATAGACATCAGCCAAATACTTTCCAATATTATAGTAATTATATAGATTTATATATTTATATATATTTAAATATTTGTTTTTTCAAACCGTTTTCCGTAGCCTCGATGCTTTATTTATATTTATATGCAAAGATATTTTCAACGAAAACATTTCCGCTAATTAAATTTAATAGAAATATGCAAATTTCATGATGGAATACATGTACACATTGTAAAAATGTAGCTAAGATACATAGATCTATAGTCGGCATACTTTACAAATGTGTTAGCTTTATGACACGTTCAACATGTGCATTTTGTACATGTTACTTACCTTGCCATGAAATCGATCGATCAGATTACAATCACTAGAATCAAATCATTGGTTTGATAATGCCATGAAAATAAATTGATTTAGTTTTTTGCGTTTTGAATAATCATTTTATTTCATTAATTTTAGATAATATCTAAAATTAAAGGAAACAAAACTTAATTTTAAAAATCTATTTTTTTTATTTTGAATATATTTAAATATATATATATATATATATATATAAATAATATATAATTTGTATAATTCTATTTTTTTAATATTGACTTTTAAACATTCTAATTAAATTACTACTTAAAAAATTTATCATAATTTCTATTATTAATTAAAAAACTTCAAATTATTTGAAATGTTTTTTAAAAAATTATTTAAAAATTTTTTAAAAATTATATTTTAATTTTAATCTAAGACTAAGATTTGAATTTAATTTTTAGCTTATCCGAATTTATTATAATTATATTATTAGAAGAAGTTTTAGCTTTATGTAATTGTATATTATTGTATATTATTAATGTATATTATTTATTATTGTAAGAATACTATAATTATAAGATTTGAATTTACTTTAATTCAATCTATAATATTTAGTAGTTAATTTTTAAAACGATACGCAATATTATATATTGATATTATTTATATCGATAGTATTATATCGATTTTGTGTTAAAAGGCAGATTTTATGTCATAAATTTAACTCATATATTAATTCTAAAGAAGTTTAGACCACCGGGTACATACCATATGTCGACCGTATGAGAAAACTGGTTGATGGTGAGACGACGTCTGCAGATTCCGTGGCCTCCTTAAGCAATTTCTACCTCTTCTTCCTCACCCCTCTATACTCGCCTATCTTTTGATGGTATATGTAAGTAAGCACTTACATATTTATTCGTTCTCAAAGAATTGACGCGGACTGTCTTAAATGCTATCAATCTGTTTCTTTATCTTTCGTGATTGTAGATCTTTTGAAAAATCTAATAAGAAACTAAATAACTAAAATCCTATTTTTGAACTGATTAATTAAATATGATTTTTTTCTAGAATTAATTAAATATGATTTTTTTCTAGAAAATATGTGAATGTGAACTATTATACATAATTATAAAATTTATAAATATAAATTTCTTAATTTTTTCAAAAATTAATTACTATACATTATTGTTTTATATATTTTCTTTTTTAAATAACTTATTATTCGTTAATTTTCGTTATTTAAAAATTAAATTAAATTTTTCTTTCTTCTTGCAAGAAATCTAAATTTTGCGCAATTAAAATTTCACTGCTCATGCTCTTGTTACATCGATATTTTGTACATTTTATTTATAAAATAAATATCATGTTCCTTCTATAATAAACTGATTAAGATTCATAGATAAAAATAAGATTTTATTTATTTGATTTTTAATTTTTTCTTGTATAGAAAAATATTTTATCTATATCAACAGTGGATTTCAAAAAGAATTAGCAATATTATGTCATAATTTTCTGTATATTTAATATCTAAACCGAGTTTCTCAAGTCCTTTGTCTGGCAAAATGGTTGAAACTATAGTGAGCAAACCATTTTGGTGAGAATCTAAGTCGAATCAGTCGAATTGTCAACAGAAGAATTGTCGAGAAATTCTAATCACTGAAAAAGTGGAAGAAATTAATAGTGGTGGATGGCACTTAGAAATGGAAGTGGGAGACATACGGGTGTTCTATTATATTATTATTTTGGTAAAGTTCCTATCTTACTCTGTACTTTGACAATGCAAATAGGACACCCGTTATTTCTCCCACCTTCATTTCTAAGTGCCACTACCACTACCACTTTCTCCCACTCTTCCAATAATCAGACTTTTCCCGGCAAGCTTGGTCGTCGATTCGTCGAATCTTGTATTCAGTGCCTGATGTACAGTGGATTGGAATGTGTCGTTTTTCTTTATTTTTTAAAAAAAATTATTATTCAGGAAAAGTGTTATCAACATTTTCAAGTTTTGAATTTAGAAATTAATGATTAGTCTTTGGAAGGCTCAATTATCGATGATTAGAATTTTATCAATGTGACCACCGATGAGTTTGAATAATGATACAACGCTTTACTTCATCAAGAATTCATTTGGAAAGAATCAATCTTGCAAATTCCATGATCAAGAATGTAAATATATTTCTCGCATAAACATCGAGAAAAAATACACTCGCGCCACAGAATTCAGCCGATTGATGCAACAAGTGGTCGTCATCAGAGGTTGTAATCTAAGTGAATCCATACGTATTTTGTTGGAATTCATATACATTCATGAACAAGGATTTCTAAAAGTAGTTCGAGGTCGAATAATTCTGTACGAATCTTCAAATTTCTCTTTGGGCTTGTGTCACACGCTGCAGGAAACCGATTATCTTTCGTCGTGTAACCTTAACTTCAGATGACATGATCGAGAAAATCCGTTCGAGAAAGAAGTTGAAAATTTTTATTGATGTATTTTAATTAAACTTTAAATGTTTTACCTAGTGAAAGTAGCACATATGTACAGTGTTCTCTTTACAAAAAATTTTCTATGCTTTATAAAAAAACTATAAATATAATTAAATTATAATTTTTTTAAATTCTTATTCATAGTGTAGTGTATAAATATCTATAATATCCTATAAAAAGTGAAAAATTATATGAATGAATTTTAATACTGTGTATAAAAGCAATGATTATAGGAAAACTAGATTGTGTTTATATATTTGTCGATAACGAAGTTTGACTTTGTGAAAGGGAAGTAGTTTTAGAAATGAAATTTTTATTGATTAAGATTTTGTTGAAATTATATGTAAAGAACATATGAAATGGAACACAGTGAAAATTTTCATTCAGTTTTATGAAACTAAATAATTTTATCCAGTGAATTTACGCAATATAACTTATTTATAAATTAAATAATTTTAAACTAAATTATCGATTGGAAAAATGAAACGATAAATCTTCGCGTTTTCGGGAATAATGATTTTTCAATTTCAATTGAATGCCCAGTGAAGTGTGAAGAGCGACCATGATGAAGTTCAGATCGCTGTTTCGCAGAGGCCAACAACAACCGCCGACGCAGTCGCAACAGCAGCAACAGCAACAGCAACAGATTTCGCTGCGTCAGGCGCCAAGCGCCTCTTCACTCGAGGTGAAGAACGAGAATTCATCAACAGACAATTGGGGCTCCCTCGGTAAAGAAGGAGCTAAAGGAAACACTAAGAGTAGTTATAATTCTAAGGGACCCAGCAAAGGGTCCAGGATGCAGGATCTTGAACGGGAGATTGAAGTGTTACGCAAGGAACACGTTCGACTCGAATCAAGTTTACGGGAAGCGTCTTGCGATGCTCAAAATCTTCTTGAACTACGTACCGAGCTCACTTCTCTCAAGGTAATATTTCAATATTATATTCAATGTCTATAAAAAATTTTAAACCTGTTTTTTTTATATAATTTATTTAAAATTTCAATTTTAAATTAATTTTATTAAATTATAAGTATTTTCATAAGAAATATTTTATACTTCAATATATAATATTTATATTTAATATATAAAATATTTATATATTATATATTTATATATAATATATAATTTATATATTTATATATATTTATATATATTATATATTTATATATTTATATATTTATTATATATTTATATAATATAATATATATGTTATTTCCAAAAGTTTAGTTTTGAAAATAGTAGTAATTTCAAATTTTAAAATATATTTATAATTTGAAAAAATTTTAATAAGAATTTTAATAAAATCAAATTGATTAAATCAAAAAAAGATATGTATATATTATTACTATTTACTATCATTACTATTTACTATTAT
This sequence comes from Apis laboriosa, assembly GCF_014066325.1. Lineage (NCBI taxonomy): Eukaryota > Metazoa > Arthropoda > Insecta > Hymenoptera > Apidae > Apis > Apis laboriosa. Next base: position 386,079 of record NW_025223501.1, read on the forward strand.
TTGTTTTCAATTCGATTCTTTTTGCTTCTCTTATTTTCAATTTTTTTTTACGTATAAAATTACTTAATATATTTAGAAATTTACTTTTTTCATTTCATTATTCGTGTAAAATTATTATATAAAGAAAGAAATTTCATGAATATTTTTTATGCGATGAAAAAGATTGATTTTATTTATCAATATTAGCAATGATTAAAAGCAAATAATTTTTTTCTCTTGTTATATTTTTTTGATATTAAAAAACAGATATTATGCAATAAAGTTAATCTTATAATTTAATTTAAAAATGCATTTGTATGTTTACTAAATTTATTGAATTATAAATAATTTATAAAAAAAATAAAAATTTTTTATGAATTAATTAAATTGTCATTTTGTTTATGTAAATAATTCTATAAAATATGATCTCACCTATTTAAAAATAACCAGAGGGCGTAAAATATAAGGATGTTTATAAAGAAAGAAAATTTGTGAAGTGAAACGACTGTGAACGCTATGAAAAAACGTTGTTTCTCTTCATAGTATGGTAAAGAAATACTTCGTTTTATAAATTGTTTGTATAACGAATCATAAATAGTAATTAACAATTATTTAAAAAATTGTGAGATGTTTGATCAAACGTTCGTGAACTTAACCTAAAATAAAGATTTATTCGTCGTATAATCAGGGAAGATCATGCGAAAATTCACCTTAAATTAGAAACTTAGTATTCTCAATATCATCACAATATATTATATTACTAGACATATTGTATTTCTTCATGCTACTCGGTTCAAATAATTAGAATACAATCAATCATCATATTCTGATTTATGTAAGCGTCTGACATGTTTTTAATGTAAATAAAACTGCAAAAAATCGAGAGAAAAAAATATAAACATTTTTATCAGTTTTGACAATAGAAAATGTTATAATAATAAAATAATATATTTTACAATGATTTTATTTTCGTTTTTAATATTTTTAAAATTTTTTAATTAATAAAAGATTTCATGATTTTATTTTTATTAATTATAGGAACAGCATAGTTTGGAGTTAGAACGTCTTACTGAAGAAAATGAAACTCTTCGAGCTAGACTCAGAGATGTAGCTCATTCTCCTTTATCAGATTCAGAGAAACAACAATTACTTTTGGATGCCTCAAGATTACACAATTCTGCACCAGCATCAATAGCGATTCCTCAAGATGAAGGATCCATATCTGTTACAACTATATCCCAAGATAATGCTCAGTGTACTACCCCAGATTGGGATAAACATTCTTCTAGTTCTGTATCAGAAGTTTCTGTTGCATGTCTACAAGATAGAATTTTGCAAATGGAAGAAACTCATTATTCAACAAATGAGGAGTTACAAGCAACAATTCAAGAATTAAGCGATTTACAAGTATGTAATTATAAAATTATAAATTTTATAAACTTATAAATAATAATATAATAATATAACTATAAAATTCTCTTAATTTGTAGGCTCAGCTTACAGAACTACAAGCTGACAATGAAAGATTAACAGAAGAAAAAGATGTGCTGTTAGAATCATTATGTAGACAAACAGAAAAACTTGAAGACTCTCGTTCCAAAGTTGATACATTACAAGGTCTATTATTAAGAGAAGAGCAACCTCAAGAATCTTCCAAAGGATATAATACAGAACGAGAACAGAAATTAGTAGATCTTCTAAAAGTAAACAAACTTAATTTTAAAGCATTAAACTATGATATCCAATCATTTTTTAAATTAATCAATTACAGAGTGCACAAGAAGAACGAGAATCCTTACTACAAAAACAAGAAGAATTAACATCTGAACTAAAAAATCTTCGAGCAGCTGCAGAAATCAATGTCACAGAAACGGAACGATTAACAAAATGTGTCCATCTGTTAGAATCTTCAGTGGAGACAGCAAATATTGAAAGAAAGCAACTAGATATGGAATTAACAGAAGCTAGACAAGAAGGTGCAAATCGGAATATAGAAATTAGCAGGTTAACTACGCTATTAGAAAATGCTCGAGCGAAAATCGAAGAATTAGAACAATCGAGACAAGTGGAAAATAAAAGTGAAGCAGATGAACTTTTAGATGCTGCTAGAAGAGAAAAAGACACTTTAGAGACGCAAGCGGCAGCCTTGCAAGAGCAATTAGCGCGTTCGCATTGCGATCACGATCGTCTTAGAGATCAATATTCACAACTTCAAGAAGAATACAAAGTATGTTTAATAAAAAAATATATATATATAATCATAAAAATAAATTTAATATATTTTAGGTAGCGCGTAATAATGCTAAATCAGCCATTGATGATTTGGAATACAGATTGGATCAATTGAAGGACGAAAGATTGTCTGTGAGTACAGAACTACAACTTGTGAGGGATTCCTTAGCAGAGTTGCAGGCACAATGTCAAAGACATTTGGAAGATAAAAGAGAATTAAAGGCCGCATTAAATGAAGCTCAAAGAAGGGAACGCGATGTTCAGTCGCGCCAATATGAATTAGAACGTGCCTTGACTGAAGAACGTAAATTGAGACAAGAAGAGATCACTGAATGGGAACAATTTCAGACAGATCTTTTAATGACCGTTCGTGTTGCAAACGATTTTAAAACGGAGGCACAAAGTGAGTTAGAGCGAGTTGTAATGGAGAATAAAGCACAGAGAGATAAATTAAGAGCATTAGAAGCGCAACTTGATAAGTTAAATAAAGGTAAGTAAACTATTTTTAAAAGCTTCTATTTTATATATTGTTATCTAATATATTGTTAAAAAAAAAGATATAATTATCACAATTATAATAGGGAAACAAAATTTAATCAATTTATATTATATGCTTTTATAAGGCAATTTTAAACAAACAATAAAAAAACCAGGAATATAATGATTAATTCAATGCATATTATTTGCTTTTCTTTATTTTTTTTTTTCAATTTCATTCGGATGTCAGGCAGCCTCACAGTATCTCAATGTAAAAGTTTCGGTAGCATTACTGGAAATTCTCGCAAGCCTATTGGCAATATCTTAAAACGTGGCCGTACCATTATAAAGAAGAAATATGAGTCCAAGAAAGAAACTTTAAAATCTGATCATTTTAAAATAATAACAGAAACAAATTCAAATAATAAAGAAGATTTAAAAATTAACGATTTGAAAAACTTAAGTTCATTGATTGTTCATAAAGATACTGAATTTGAAAATAGTAATGAAGTTTCATATCTTAAACAATCTCTTGAATTAAATGATAAATTTTTTGCAGAAGAAATTAAACATAATTTTGAAATAAAAAATAATTTATTAGAATCTAATGATTTTGAAAATCAATATTTTGCTGAAAAACAATCTTCAATAGAATGTAATGATTTTGATAGAAAAATAGATATAGAAACTTCCAAGAAAACGAAATCAAATAAATATTCCGATTTTACCGAAGACTATTCAAAATTTTACATACCAAATATACCAATTTCAAAGGAAAATGAAATTATAAAATCATCTTTATTAATAAACATAAAAGGCATTCAAAATATTGGAACAGATTCTTATGGTATTGAAATCTCCAATAGTCGATTTTTCGTTCCTAAAAATTACATATATTCCGGTATAGAGAATGCAATGAATGATTTAAAATTTGAGGTAGACCCAGACATGAGAAAAATATTGCAAGAAAGCACTCAAACAAACAATAATTCAATAAACATAAATAATTTTAAAATAACTAGTATCCAAGAATCTCAACATTTAAACGAGTCTAAAATAGAAAATGGGTTTGCATCTGATTTAAGAAATAAAGAAAATGCTTTTCTCGTGCAAGTTTCTGAATTCAAAAAATTAGAAGAAGAACATAAAAATAATTGTTTTTTATATAAAAAGCGTAGATTATTTCTGAAAAAAAATGAGTTTAAAACTAGTAAAATTGTTGATTCTCTTTTAGATACTACTTATAAACAAAAATTGTTCATTTCTACTTTGAAAAATCAAACTTTTTCTACTTCTCTAGATAATCTGAATTTACAAACTTATTCTGATAATTTAAGTAATGAAAATATAAGAAAAAGGCAAAAAGAGGAATCTATACTTTATAATAATTATGATATTGAAAGTGCAATATGCAAAAAAGATATCAATGATTCAGTATCTGTAGAATCAAAAAATTTTCCAATTGAGCCTTATTTATATCAAAAATCAAAAGATTTAGATTCCTTAAATCTTAAAAAAGAAAAAGATATAAAGAGAGAAAAATATAATACATATCCTATTCTCTCTCCTTTGGAAAATATACCTAGATCTACTTTAGATAGTCCACCTTTCAATTCACAATTTGCATTAAGGAAACTTATAACATCATATTCGAACAAAATTACTACAAAATTAGATTCTACCTTGATGCAGAAAACTATTGGTGAAACAATGAGATTCGATAATGAATTACGAGAGACGGAAAAAAGTTTATCGCTATGTGAAGTAAATAGATTAAAACGTATGAAATTCTTAAATATGAACTTATCTCAATCTGAATCAAATGCAGAAACTAATATAAACAATTCTGTAATCATATATAAAAAAAAAATAAAAAATGAGAATTCCAATTTAAATTCAGATTCAAAAATAAATCAAAATAATAGCGATTTAGCGTTCAAGAATAAATCTCTAATAGGAAGGACTTCATCTTTAAGAGAAAAATTTGAAACAATCATAGAAGATGTGGATCTGAAACCAGGCCGACAAATAGGTACAATATGCGACCATAAGTCGCCAATAGTAGTGTGAAAACGTGATTGCTTGTACTTGCAGAATTCAAATTCCCATTGTCTGTTCTGGTTTTTAATTCTAATGAATAAATGTGTTAAATAGCCATAAATATACCCTTCTCATTGTTAGTCTCAGATTTCTTTAAAACTTCTTCATCTTTCATATTCTTTAAATTAATTATTATATTAATTTTTTTTTGTATGATACCCATATTTTGTCTATATTCTAAAATTTTTTGTTCTTTGTTCTTTATTCTTTGTTCTTTGTTAAAGTATTTTTGTATAATATGATAGAAATAATAAATGTAAATACAATCGTAGTCTTACAATTACAAATTGAAAGATAACTGAAATATTTTCTAGAAATTTTTTCTTATTATTTATGTGCTTTCTTTTAAATGTAAACATAGTGCTTATTGCTTTTTTTTGTTATGTAATTTTGCTTTTAATATATGTATAAGTATATGTATAAGTATATATATTTTGTTTTTCAGCTAATCAAAAAGTAATTCAACAATCACAACAAAGATCGGCGAGTACACCGACTGAAACCCAACATTGCGTGTTGACGAGTGTTCAACAGGAGATTGCTGCGCGTCGAAAAGCTAATATTTCTCGTCAAGATTCAAGGTTATCTGTAAAATGTTTGATAGAAAGCATTGAAAATGCTACGAAACAAGCAAAAGCAGGTATAATATAAATGAAATTTTATAATATATTCCTGTGTGATTTTATAATATAATAATTTTGTATATAGGCCCTGGGAGTCGTAGTAGTTCTACGTCTTCGCTTAATTCCATTGGAACGAATGACATAATGACATTAAAAGCTCCACTTCGAGAACAACAGCAAATCAATAATCTTATTTGCACAACTAATTCGACAAATAATAATAAAACCCAAACCACAATTAGAAAACCGTTGTCAGGTAATTATATAGAATAAATATTTAATCACGAATAATATATTTAAAAATAATATTATATTAATAAATTTTAATTTTGATTATATTTAATTATCATTTTATTGTTAATAAATTAATAACAATAAAATTTAAATATATATATTTTCTAATATTGCTAAAATAAGATTATGAATTCTTTTAATTTCCACATAAAACTTTTACTAATACATAAAAAAGTAAATATGTATTTTATGAAAGCATTTAATTATAGAATTTTTAATAATTATAGAAACAAAGTCAACAGTACCTGTAGTATTGGGCTCTGGCGAATTATTAGAATCTGCTGCACTAAATGCGAAGGCCATTGACTTCGTACGTCGTAACAGCGTAACGGACTTATCGGAACGTAAAGATCCTCTTTGTGGTTTAATAAAAAACGGAGGCTCGAAACGAAATGCATTACTTAAATGGTGTCAGAACAAAACCATGGGTTATCGAAATATAGATATTACGAATTTTAGTAGCTCATGGAACGATGGTCTGGCTTTTTGCGCTATTCTTCATTCCTATCTTCCACATAAAGTACCATATGACACATTAACACCAGTAGAAAAAAGAAGAAATTTTTCTATTGCTTTCTCTGCGGCGGAGAGCGTTGGAATACCTACTACATTGGTAAATTATAATAAATAGCAATAGTTTATTAAACTATATATTTGTGAATAAAAGAATAAATAACTAAAACATTATTTCATTCACAGAATATAGGAGAAATGTGTCAATTAGAACGACCTGATTGGCAACAAGTTATGACATATGTGACAAGTATTTATAAACATTTTGAAACATAATTTTCAATTCAATGTCTCCTGTCGAAATGGATCTTTTATATGTTAAGAATTCACTACTAAATTGTGAATACATCAAGAATAAGATCATCTAGTCAGATAAAAAATATTTTTATGGAGACAAAATTGTTTTCAAGAATACTTCAATTTTGAATTTTTAAGAATTCCTGGAATATAATACTGCCTATGTATAATCGTGAGAAAAATATGAATTATGATGAGATATAATGGAATTGCTTTTTATTATGAGACTGAATGTTTTTAATATACATGCATATATATATATATATATACATATATACATATACATATGTATACTGTTAAGAACCAGAAAAAAATATATAGAAACAAGAATTTAGAATGAAAAGAAATATAACCAGAAAGGAAATGTGTTTCTACAAAAGAAAAACAAATAAAGAAAAATGCAAGCTTTATCAAATCTTCTTGTGCCTAAATTATGTATTGTATACGTTTCAATGCTTGTTTGGCAAAATCATTATTATTCTATTATATGCAAACGGGTTATTTCTATTGATAGTATCTTGTATTCTTTCTTACTAATAAGTGTTAAGGTAAATATTTTCGTTCCTTTCATACTGTAAGTATTTTTATACTTGTATTATTTTTTCAGAAACATTTGTAAAGTTTTATGAACGAATGTACAGAACAAAGCGCTTTAATTTAAGAAGAAAAGATCTAATTTATTATATTAGTCATGTTTTTTAATATAAATATATATATATATTATATGGAAGCCGAGCAGCAAATATTAGAAAAAAGAAAAAAACAGATTTTAAGTTCTATTTTTTGAACATAATAAGGAAATTATTCATGAAGATAAAATTCTCTGTGATATAGCAAAATAGCCCCAAAACAGAGATAGAAAAATTATCATGTTATTGTTCTTATTATTACTATTATTACTATTATTATTATTATTATTATTATTATTATTATTATTATTATTATTATTATTATCATCGTCGTCATCATCATTTTTATTATTATCATTATTATTATTATGATCACATCATCATCATCATCATTGTTATATTGTAAATAATATGCTGTCTGACATAAAACAATAAACTTGCCTAATAAATATTTAATAATTTGAAATTATTAAGTCATCATAGTAATGGTAAATTAACAGATATATATACAAGTGTCAAATTAAAAAATAAAGTCATTTTAATAGATTTAAAAATATTTACAAGTTTATATATTGTATTTACAATCGTTCACATTAAAATTGATTTTTAATTCTACATTGCAAATGATATGATGGTTTTCTAATATAATATTATTTCTATTTTTTAATATTTAATCTATTGATTCTTTTATCATGTTTCGCTTACATCCATTTTGTCTTGATCTTTTTCTCCAGAATAGTACTCATTTGCTGGTTCAATTATTTTATCAGTATCTTGTATATTTTGTCTAGAATCTAGATCAGGTTCTGGTTGTCTTTCTTCTTCAGGAGGCAATGCATCGCATGGAACATCTTGCATTTGAACACTTGGAGAGTGTTGGATCATTTTCAAATTATCATATACATGTCTCGTAATAGCTTCTAAATATTGTTTACTATTTGCATTATCTTGTCTTGTTACAACATCAGGATGCAATGTAAAATCTGGTGCAAAATATTCTAAATATTCTGTGTATGGTAACTCATTACTAATTTGTTCATCAACGAGCAAAGAAGTTTCGTAAGTCCAACAACGCGCAACATTACGTAATGTATATCCTCCTCCTCCAACAGTAAGCAATGGTACATTCAAGTCTCTAACGAATTTTACACATTCTCCATGTCCTTTTGTACTTAAACTAAAGCAACCAAGACGATCATTTGCAAGTGAATCTGCACCACATTGTAAAACTATTGCTGTCGGTTGGAAAAATTCCATTACATGAGATATGACTGGTTTGAATACTTGGACATAAGATGTATCGTCTATACCCTCTTTCAAAGGTACATTAACAGAATAGTATCTCCCACTTTCTGCACCAATTTCATACATGTCTCCAGTACCAGGAAAGAAATAATTTCCATATTTATGAAAAGATACTGTCATTACTCTATCTGTAAGATAAAATGCTTCTTGCACTCCATCTCCATGATGGACATCTATATCTATATAAAGTACTCTAGCATGATATTTTAACAATTCCAAAATTGCTATGACAATATCGTTAATATAACAAAAACCGGAAGCTTCAAATTTTTTTGCGTGATGTAACCCTCCACTCCAATTAACAGCGATATCACAGCAATTATTGTTTAGTTTTGTAGCACCTTCTAAAGAAGCGCCTGTGTACATAGAACAAAAATCAAACAGTCCTTCAAAAACTGGACAATCATCACCTACATTAAAATGACTTAAATATTTGGTGTATCCTTGTAAATTTTGCGGAGTCACTCTTTGTAGAAATTCAACATATTCATCTGAATGAAAGCGACACATGTCATGAGTACTAGCACGATATGGGCGATAGATTTGCATTTTTTTATGCAGACCATAATTGAGTACCAAACTATGTATTACAGCGAGTCTATGGGGTTTCATAGGATGTCCAGGGCCATAATGAAAATTTCCAACGTCTGGATTGTAAAAGTATGATACTTTTTTGTTGTAACTCATTTTGAGGTTAGTTTACATGTATTTGTATAACTATATCTAAAAAAATATCTCTATATTTATGACACCATTAGATATATAATATTAAATAATGAAATAATTAAAATTTTTTACTAATATCACACTATAAAATATCACTTAATATTATTCATATATATTTTGAAATGTATGTAAATTAAAAAAAATATATATTAGAATTTCATAATCAATTTCCATCAAATTCCAAATAAACAATTTAAATTGTTTACAATAATAATAGTAAAATTATATTAATAATACATGTAATTTATAATGTAAATATCAATATAATATAATAAACATCAATATAACGAAACTACTTATTTTTAACTGTTGTTTTGACAATTTTTCAGTGCCATCTATGGACAAATCTATCATTAATATTTAAGAAATATATTTTTAATATTTTTTATATTTTTTTAAAAAATATATCTTAAAAATATATCTTAAAAAATATCTACATATTTGAATATTATTAAAGTTTATTAGAATTATTTATTTTTAATAATAAATATTTTATGAAACTGAGAAATCAATATCCTATATAGAAAAATTAAGGAATGTAATTATCAAAACTTATTTTCGAATTTGAAATTTTTTATAATTTATGTAATGCTTATTTTTTTAGAATTTCGTAAATTCATTTTAAAAATTCATTTATGTTTAAATAAATTCATTCACATTTTTTTTCATGATATTCTAAATTGAAAATTGAATTAAATTTCATAGACTACGGCCATTCTTGTTTTTCGTACGTTGGCGATTGACAGCGTCACTCTTAATGTATTCCAAGGGATGAAGCGAGTATCTCTTAATTTTGTATTTCTTATCAATAATGTCTTAATTAATATTAAAATATCTTAATTAATATTTGAAATATTTGTATTAGAAATCGTAAGTGGTTCGTTAAATAAGAATAATTGAAAAATATGCGACCGGATTCACGCAGCGTTTCATTTACATTTCACCGGGAAATTCTGAATATCAATAATTCACCGGAAATTACAAAAAAGATAAGACGACGTCTTCAAGATCGTTTCGAGAAAGAAAAGTCTGGAGATTCCTATAAAGGAAAGATGTCAAAGGAAAAACAAACAAGTGATCGTAGTTGGAACAATTTAACTCTGGGAAATATGTCAGCGGATTCTAGACGTGCTCTGCGAAATGGAGCTGAGAAGTTATCCAAAACCATATCTTCCGTACGCATAACTTTTGGAACTATTTCACAGGTCAGATAAATTACGAAAAAAATGACTAAGATAAAATTGATTATTTTATGACTTTTATGACTTTAAATTATGATTATAAATATTTTATTTCTTACATTTAGAAATTCAAAAGTTCTACACGAAGACGTCAAAGATTGGAGGAGCAACAATCTCCTAACAGTATTTGTAAAATGCAGACTCCTCAAACCCGTTCTCGTCAACTTCTTGGTCGAACACCAACAAAACTTTATAGTCCTTTTGGCATAGAATCTCCAAGACATGCATGGAATAAAGAGAATAATGAAACACCAGTACACAGTCCTGCAGAAACACGATATCTCCAGTGTAGACCTTTTCGTTTTTCGAGAGCCAAAGGATTTTCTGTATTAAGATAAAATCTTTTCATTCTTTTTTCTAACTATTATTGAAACAATCTCTTTATTTCTTAACAATGCATTCAGGATTACGTGCCTTGTGCAACTAATTGAATTATTTTATTCAATTTTGATCAATAGATAAATACAGAAACATAATACAGACAGAGAGAAAGGAGAAAGAGAGAAAACTCCATTTATAATTATTCTTTTGATATATTATCAATGATATCAAGCTGCTTTATATGTATATGCAGTGCATAATCTATTTATACTTTTTATACATATTTATATATAATTATTATTATTATAATATTGAATAAAAAAGCATAAGAAATTTTTTGGATTAAATCTTTTAAATCAAAATTAATATAAAAAAAAAACAAGATTTTCAATTAATTTAAAAGATAAAATTAGTAATAAGCGAAAAAAATACTTTCAAATGAAACCTAACCTCGCAAATGAATACCGTTCACTGTTAATATTGACCCAATTCGTCTATGAAATAGTATATTAATTTTTTCATTTATTTTAAAGAAAAAAATGCAATTAATAACGACAAGAAAAAATCATAGTCAAATATTTGCTATATTCATTTTTTATTTTTCGTTTGTTCATATTAAGAAACATTAGGTAGTAGTAACTTCAATTTCAATTCACTAGCGAACAAAGTCAAGGTGCAATGAATTTTCACAGAAATTTTTTTTCGTGCATCAAAAATTGCATGTACGAATCCAATTAAATCGTTCAATGAAATCTTGAAGTGGGAAACACGATAAATTTCATTGAGTTAGTGCGCACGTGCATGTTTATAGCATAGCCGTGAAAAAAAAAATCTTCGTAAAATGCGCCCTTGCATCCGAAAAGCATTGTGAATGCGACACGACCGACATGTGAAAATGAAAAATCGCTCACTTCGACAGAAGATACTCTAACACTTAGTGTTATGTTTCACACACGCTCGAAATGGCTACAAATGAACAAAACGAAGATACGCAAAATAATATAAATCCTCAAGTCAGGTAAATTTTTTATTTAAACCTAATTTCCCATTTAAAAATATTTTACAATAATAAAAAAATTAAAAAATATTTTGTAATAACCTATTACATTTTATCAATCGTGAAATTTATAACGAGGTTAGAAATCGTAGTTATCGTTGCTTAATGCACAAAATCTTTGTTTATGTATTTTAATACTTGTATTTTTAAAAGTTTGATTTCTATTACATTATTTTTTTTTTACTTTTGTTTATTGCATAATAAATTGAATTAAATATTAAATTTTTAGTTAAAAGAATAAACTCTTAAATTTATCATTGCAAACAGATTTAGAAATGCAATGTTTAATAGTACAATGCAATTTATTGGAAATTTAAGGAAAATTAAATTTTATATAAATCATCATGTATTTTCTGTAACAAAATTCCAGCATTTAATTCTTCTATAATTATTATTAGATACGTCATATATTTATTTTGAGCACTATTATTGGTTATATTTACTTCTTTCTTATCTAATAAGCGAACAGGATAACGAACTATAATTCACATAAATTTCAACGATTAAAGGAGTAATTTCGTTTTTTGAAACAAAGTAGAGTATAAAAAAATGACGGTCACATAATCCAAACAGGAACAACGTATATCATTTCCGGTTTGTAAAATTTTACTGCAATAATTTGTACAAACGTTTCGATATTACGTGAAACTCGAACTACGTAAAATCGCGCGTCGAATTTATCATGTTCGCAGTTCCTTACTGGGAAGTATTGTCAAGGTATGTTCAAAAAATTTTTTTTTAAAAATTTATACACATATATAACGAATTAAATTTTCTGTCATTAACATAAATAGAGTATACTTATCTTTAAAAATCGCGGAATAAATTTTTTTAAACAATTATTGTAATACTTATAACAATATAATCGCGTAGTATATATTCAATCTATTTAAAAATCATCAAAAGAATAGAATAATAAGAGAAATTGGCATAGGCCCTGAATTCGTGTAAACATGCGCCAGAAATTTAGGCGGGATGTCCCGCCCCATGCGCATCTCCATTATACAGGATGTTTCATTCGATAGAAGATCAACATATTACATACTATATGCTTTTAAAAGAATCATAACCTTTACGAAGAAATTTTATAATTATTTTTATTTTATGAATTAAACTAAAGTTATTATTGCTCTAATATTTTTTCCACGTTATTAATAAAATTAGATATATTTGAAATGTACAAATTAAGTGAAACTATCTGTATTATTCATTGGTGAGAGTGGTGTAGTGGGGTAGCGTGCCGCGAGAGGGTGTCGCGCAAGGCAGGTCAGGGCTGGGGCTCAGTACGTTTGCGTACGCTGTGTCGTATGTGTCGTGCGACGTTCCTCCGCGATTCTTCGCTTGCTAACTTCTCCATTCTCTGTGTATCGGATCCTTCGGTGCGAAAGCAACGCATCACATCAAATACCATCAAGTGTGATAACAAAGTGTGCATTATTCGATGGTGATGGTGCCACGAGCTTATATAATTATTGGCGTGTATTAAGCAGAATTGCATATAACGTGTGATACAAGTGAGTGAGTGCATACTGCTCTTTTCGTCGATCTTTTCCCATTATATACAGTGTTTCTTTAACTACTTCTTTTCCACTTCGGTACGTATATTTTTATACCTTTGCTCTCAGTCAGAGTACAATTCTACAGTTGGCGAAAGTTTAGTTTATCTTTAAGTTTATTCTTCCTTCTCCTTCATCTGTTACGATGTCCCTTTTTCTCTCACTCCCTCCATATTCTGACAGCTTGGTCGATTCATGAATCTGCCGGGCCATTTCCCCGGGCTTCTTCGAAATAAGGCCAAACGATTATTTTCTGTCACTAAACCTTGAAAAGAAATTTTTTTTATTCCTTCTCTTTCTATAGTGGATTGAACTGTTTGATGATGTTTGATGACTTTTAAAATTTATCGACAATTGCTAATAAATGAAATGAAAATGAAATAGCGCGTTTCTCTTCAATCAAGTTTCTAATAAAAATTGAATATATTGCGTAAACAATAAACAAACTAGACACGAACGATCGAATACGCGGAAGTTCTCGTCAACGAAGCGTGCTCTTCTTCCCCCTTTTTTTTTACAATTCAATGAACCTGTCTACGAAAGTAGAAACACTAATATATTGAAATATATTGAATATTGCTTTAGATATAAAATAAAATAGATTTTTGTTCATTTATTATATTTTATTTGTTATACTTGTATATAAAAAAGGTTATGATATATTAGCATTTCATAGCTGAATGATTTGTTTCTATATTTATTGTAACTTGAAATAGTACAAAAAATTTATAAATAATGTAGATTTAAAGATATTTTTATATGCATAATTATTTGGTATTTATCTGTTAGCAAAGAAATTTCTTATTTGGTTTCACAATTGATATGCTTCATATGGTTTGATTTTAGTTCCTTTCATTCATGGCTATTCTTGCTGGTTCTGTTTTGTCCTTACTTGCCTTTGTTTGTTTGTTTCTGATACACAGGTCTGGCATCATATACATATATGTATATATGCAGATTTATTTTCTATTTATTTTGAACCGCTTAAAGAAAGTGAGAGCATTCAAAAGTGCAGGCAGAGCAACGATCATGGCATTGCACGGGGAAAACGTAGTAATGATTTTGTTTATATTTTTTGTATTTGCTGACCCCATCAACGATTATCCTGGGACATATCAGTTGGAGTACGCAGGAGCCAGAGTCGCACAACTCACAGTTGGTAGCATCAAATCAAGAACTGCAGAATCAAACTTCAAATCAGAAAGTAGATCAAGAATTTGCTAAAATGACAGATCAACGAGAACAACAACCTCAACCACAACAACAGCAACAGGCGCAACAGCAACAACAAACCAAAGGCAATGAAGAACCGAGAACAAATTTGATTATCAATTATCTTCCACAGAGTATGACAGAAAAAGATCTTTATAGTCTTTTTGTAACTATTGGGCCTGTGGAATCTTGTCGTGTAATGAAAGATTATAAGGTATGTTCTGTTTCATAAAATATATAAATTTAGCTTTTTATTTTTATGAATTATATTATTTTTATATTTTTAATTTTATTTTATAGACAGGGTATAGTTATGGTTTTGGATTTGTTAATTATGCAAAAGCTGAAGATGCAGCCACAGCTATAAGTACTTTAAATGGACTTCAAGTTCAGAACAAAAGGCTAAAAGTATCCTTTGCACGACCATCTGGTGAAGAGATTAAAGAAACTAATCTTTATGTAACAAATTTGCCGAGGTATGCTATAATTTAATATTTATATATATATAAATATAATATAATATAATATAATATTTATTTATTAATTAATAAGAACGAAATTGCAATATATAATAAAGTTATTAATTTCATTTTTTTAGAAATATAACTGAAAGTCAGATTGATGATATATTTAGTAAATATGGAAATATTGTGCAAAAAAATATTTTAAAAGACAAACTTACTGGATTACCAAGAGGTGTAGCATTTGTAAGGTATGTTTTTTTAGTTTCATTTCTTAAACTATATATTATTAAAATAAATTATGAATGTTAAACAACAATTTTATAAAAAATTTTTTCAAAAGAACAAACTATATTATTTAACTATATTGATAAAAAATATTGTTTATGAAATGTTTTTTTGAAATAAGCATTATTTTATAATGCAATTTTATATTGCAATTCTTGATATAATAATAATAATAATAATAATAATAATAATAATAATAATAATAATATATTTATATAATATATTTTAACTCTTTAATAAATTATAAAGTTATTGTAGATAATTATAGAGTTGTTTGTAATAATGTTCTTTCACATGTTTGCGCGATTAATTATATTTTTATTTTGCTATTATTTGGAAAATAAATAAATAAATAAATATATATACATATATATATATAAGTAACTGAGAGTTATAGTTGTTTGTGCCAAAAAAGAAATGCTTAGTTATTATGCAATCTATATATGTGTCTGTACTTATTTTCCGAAATCATTGCTGCCAAATTATTTTGATCACTTCTCTCTTATTTTATTTACATAATTTCGATTTACTTAACAGACCACTGACCCAGTTAATGCAATTGTGCATGCAAAGAGATTTATGGTTTATTGTAAGAAAATAGTCCAAAAAGTATGTCAACCATCTAGAAATAGAATCAAAACTAATTTGATAAATTTCTTAATTTTGGCAGGTTTTAAGGATTCGTTAATTTACGTTCTATATATTATGCTCTAGATTATTCCTAATTAATATTATAAACTGTAGATATCTGACAAGAATTATTTATATTTATTATCAAATAAATTTTTTATTTGATTTTTAAATTTCTATTATAATAACTAAATCTTTGTAGATTCGATAAACGGGAAGAAGCACAAGAAGCGATCGCACGACTACATGGAACGATACCAGAAGGTGGATCAGAGCCACTTAGCGTAAAAATCGCGGAGGAACACGGAAAACAAAAAGCGGCATACTACGCTGGATGGCAGGCTGGTTACAATCAGAGTAGAGGTAAGTAATTTTAATTTTGTCGATAGACAATTAGTCTTGCTCAAATTTCTTTCGTTCTCGACCTGACAGCAGAAATTATTTTTTTATAGAATTAATAAAGTGTGGATTAACTATGAAAGTAATAATTATTTAAAAATGAAACCTTAAAATTTTAATTCATAAATAATTGTGAAATAAATTGATTTTTACTGACAGGTGAGATTTGCATTTTGGCTTTCTATAAATCCTACCAAATAAATCATCGTTTCGTTATTGCCATATTGTTGGAACTGTAGAAGCACATGAGATTTGAGAGATAATTTTTTTTCAATAGAACGCATTTCTCTCTCTTTCTCTCTTTCTCTTTCTCTCTCAGCTCGTCACTTTTTCAAATTGTCGTATTAATTTTTTCCGTTTCTTTTCTTTCTTTTTATCGCGATGATACGCGTGCAATTGTGAAAACAGGGTAATGTCATTTTAACAAATTTTGTAACGTAGTTGCAAGGTGTAAGAAATTTCTGTATCTATTTAATACACGTTGTCCAAGATGCGAATGATCTTTTAATTAAATTAATTTGGAAAGAGCCTTCGCATCATCGACGACGTGTAAATGTGAGAACATGTCTAACATTTGAATTGTTTGCCAGATATGGCTGCACTTAAATCAAAGTACAGCGAAGATTGAAAATGCTGTTTGCGTTCTAATGCGTGCAACGAATAATGCAGCAAATTTTCTGCGAATATAGTGGAGACACGTTTCTTGTCGCGCCTGTTATGTTTTTCTGTGTTCTCTTTGTTTTTGTTATAAGTTTTTTCGACGTTGTGCGCATGAAATTGTTTCACGTGTAATTGAAAAATAATAATAATAATAATAATAATAAAAAAGGAAAATAATGCAGAAGATTCCTGGCAGTGGTGTTCAATGAAAGAAAAAAATCTCTTTGCAGATGGACATAAAAGAAAAAAAATAATGAAACAGACAAGAATGCAAATATGTAGTGTTGCTGTGATAGAAATGTTTCTGTGTGTGATAATTTTTAGTGCACAAAAGCAAGAAATGAAAAGAAAAAATAATGAAATGAAATGTTGTATCCTGCTAAAGTCAGTGACAACTTGTGTTACAAGAAAAAAGAGAAACATTCATTAAGTTGTATTCAGCACACAAGGCTGGTCTAGAAGTTTGATTTTTTCTTTTTTTTTGGACATTTTCTGGTCAACAATTGTAACTCTGTTTTGATTAATTGCCAATGCTATTGTTACCATATTGATTTTGCATTGTCATGTATTTTCAAATGTATTCAAATCACACTGTGAGCATCACCTCCATTCTATACATTTTTGTGTCAACAAATTATTGTATAATTACGTACGTCTTAAAGCTGTTTTGTACTTTTTTTTTGATAAGACATACAATTTCATATTAGATATATATATATATATATATATATATATATATATATNTGTTACTTATTTAAGATTTTGGAAATACATTTTCTATTTAAGAAGAAATTTGTTACTTCCTCTTATAATCCTTCAATAATGAACGTGCGTGCGTTGTTTTTTGTTTTTTCTTCTTTTTTTTCCTTCATAATCATAATTAAGGTTTAAGGTCTTTTAAAATATAAAATAATTAATGAGCGCCTGTAGTATTTAGTGTTCAAAGAAAATATGTATGTTTTAAGTAGAATTTTTTGTAACACGATGTTTTGAGACTTGCTTATACACTGCTCAAAATGTAAAATAATTCTTAAAATCAATTTTTTGTGAAAAAGATACAGTATTATTTGCATAAAAAATTTGGAGCAGCGTGTAAAATACGCAATTTATTTAATCCACAAATTGTTGTATGCCTGCGAATAATTTAGCGAGCGTCATTGCTAATCCATGATTAGTTCTGGATTTGCAGATTGCATTTGCAGAAATATGTGGCTTTAACAGAGAACTTGTTCAGTGCATGGCTGTGTCCTCTTTCAAGCGATTATCATATGCAATAGTGGACAAATGTATTTAGATAAATAAGTTTTTTTTTATGATTAACATTCCATCATTTAAAGTTTTGGATCTAATTTATTAATGATAATATATGAATAATAATGAATAATATACTATTAAATAAAGACAGAAAATTTTCAGATTTAATAGAATCATAGAATTTTTCTATTTGTTTCAGTAAATTATTTGTCTAATTACATTTGTTTCAAGTATTTCGTATAACTCTTTAACATAAATCATTTTCATTTCTATGCTCGCCAATCCACAAAGGAGAACGTCTGTATCCGACCAGGAATAAATACCAGCGTTATGCACATTACCTTTATTAAAAGAAGAACGCAATTTCTTGTTCGGTACTCATTGTTACCCTTACAGTTATGCTACCATGAATTCCTATTGTAATGAGATTGGCATGATTAAGTGCGCTTATACCAGCACAATTGTTACCACTTTTATTGTAATTCGAAAAAAGGAATTTATAAAAATAAGGAAAACAAATTTTGCTTTTTGATTAAATCTTTTAAGATTGCTTTGTTTTTTCTTAATGATCTTATCCTAGTTCAATTTCATTTTTTTGTTTAATATATATATTATAAATTGTACAGTTTCTTAGAATTGAACCTAATTTTTTCACAAAGCAAAACTGTTTGTAATTAAATAAAAAAATCACACAATTTGCTCAACAAATGTAAACGAGTACTTTGTAATTTATCAGAAAACCAATCTATGGTTCTAAAGTTCTTTTCTAAGAAAAAGAAACTTTAGATACAATTTTACTTTTAAAAATATTCCTTGAATATTTGTATAATAATACAATTTAACACTTTGACCTAAAATATAGGAAACATTCATTTAATCTTGTATTGTATTATTGGAAATAATAGTTTAAAAGATTAACTAAAATAAGCATTAGTTTCTAATATTTTTAGGGTCAATGTGCTGAATAAGAAAAAAGAGATATTTGTGGGTTTTAAATTGAATAATTAAGTTGTAATCACTTTTACAACTTTGAATAGTTAGATCACTCCTTGCAAACGTTGCACAATTTTTACAATTGTCTGTTATCTGATGGCCTGTTCATCGTGTTCACTAATATTGACTCTAGTGAACTATATAGATAGTGAAAATATGTATAGATATTCATCCTGTAAAACAATCGGGACAATTAGTTAAATAAATTATTGTCTTAAAAAATTGATGGATGAACATTGTAGATGAATTTAGTTGTCGTAAAGACAATTTGAATAATAGACGAGCGAATAGGCTTATTAAAAAACGTTATCGAGTCATATTTAATAAGTTGTTGCTAAAGTAACAATTTTGAACGATAAAAATTGTGATCGATTGGAAGCATGATGACAATTTTTTCATATATAAAGTTAATAAATCTTCGCTGTTACTTATTTTGTCGCTATATATATATATATATATATATATATATATACACATACATACATACATACATACATACACATATGTGTCTGCATAATTTCTGATACATATATATATATATATATATATATATCAGTTAAAAAAATGTGAATTTCGAAGTTAGTTGGAATATATAAGAAACATTTGTATCTCCTGTGACCCTGACAATCGTTCCTTTTTTAGTCGGTTTTTTGCGACCGTATTAAATCTTTACAAATGATTAGGACATGAACGCTTTTGATATAGTAATGATATAATAAAATAATAAATTCTGATAGAAAATATCTTGCTCGTATATTAATGATACGTTCAAGTGCATGATATGATTAAGAACAGGAGTGCATAATCTTTTTTGACTTAAATGACATTTTTATTGTATTTTATTTTATTTCATTTTATATTATTTTATTTTATTTTATTTGAAAGAAATGAATAATATGACGAATATGAATAATATGAAAATGATTATAATAGAATAAAATGAATATGATTAGGTTTTTCAGATTTTATTTAGTTGAGTAGGATTTGATTTCTCAAGAAGAATATTTTTTTTTTCGATTCTTCATATATTAATAATTATGTATTAATTTTTAATAATAAATTAAAAATAAGTAAATATAATAAAAACTTAAAGAAATTGTCATTTTTAAATATATCAGTCCTATTATTATTATTATTATTATTATTATTATTATTATATATTTAAACAATTAAAAATTAATGAAATTAATATATAATTGATAAAAAATGAGAGATTGTGCACTCTCGAATGGTGGGAAAAAGAAAGAAAAAATAAATTAAATCTCGTTAGGAATTTAATATTGCGAATGCGCTGGTATTTGAACCCCTTTCCACACAACTAATGTCTGTTGTAAAATTTCTATCACTGAAATTTCAATTGGAGAAATACAATAATTAGTGATCGTAATGATTTGGATAAAAAAGGAATGGTGAAAGAAACAGGAAACTAATTAGTACTTAAGTCAATCCAGTTAATGAGTAAGATTTTCAAATATTTCTTTAGAATATTCATATAAAATAAACTCATAATGTTCTTTCTAAAAAAAAAAAAGAAAAAAAAAAATATAGAAAGGGAGAGAAAAACACTTCAGATACAAAAGGATTTAAAATCAATAAAAATGAAAATGAGGTTACTTTACGCAGATAAAAATTCCCTAGAAAAACTGGTAATGAAATATAAAAAATAGAGAGAATTATTTCGTTAATATCGAAAATGAAAGCAATAAGAAAGTTTATCTTTATAAGAGAAAGAACAATTTGAGTTTTTCAGTGTACATAAATCAAAATTCTAATTTTTAACTTAACATGTTAAGTAGTAAATTATAATGTCTAATGGATCAAAGATTGTGCGAAATGGTTATAATCCCGAAATCCAATAGTGCTAATAATGGCTGTGATATGGAATAAGAAAAAAATTAATGAGAGAAATGAACGAAAAAAAGTGAAGTATCCAGGATATATAACGGATAATATGCTCTTTTTTTTCGCTTTTTTGCTGTTTTCTTCTTTCTTATCTTCTTCTTGCAACAATAAAATTTTGTTTAATTCTTATCTTAAAAGCTTGAAAAAGGTTATTTGAAATATTATATTCAAAATACTTACTTATAAATTATATAGGATTTAATACAAAATTTAAAAAAATTATAAAATTTTATTATTTATTTATGAAGATTTTTACAGTTGACATCAGAGCGATAAAATTGGGGAGACAGAGAATAAATTCTCGGTTGAAAATGCCTGCGACATTCCCAATAATATATTCATCGTATTTTTCTCTTTCTTCTTTAGAAATCAATATTTAAAAGAAAAAAAAAGTTTTCAAAAGACACATTCTATGATCGATATTTTACTGTAATAAATCGATCTCATTTTAGCGAGAAATCTGATTCTAGCATTTAAAATAAATAAATAATTGACAAGTTGCAGAGTGAACCGGAAATAACATTATCTATTCAATAAGAAGATGATTCATTATATTGAAACCAATCATATAATTACCGAATATAATTTTTTATTTATAAATATTATATTTATAATATTTATAAAATTTTTTTGAAGGAAAAAAAAATGCGGTTCGTAACATAACCTAATTAAGCGTTTCTTATTATTTCCTGTTTACTCTGTGTATTAATAAAGAAACACGTATACATACTATATAATAAAATATATTATATTGATATAGTAGAAAATTATGATTATGTACATGTTGTATGGATAAGCTAAATAACAATTGTACGAACATTACCATTTAAACGTGTTCAATGCGTGTAATACGGAATGTGTGAAGTTATATTGAGAAACTGGCCTAATAATACACATGACTTTTGTGCTGATGATTTCATTTATTCATGGTTCCAATATCATCATATCCAAAAAAAAGAGAAAATCATACGAAAATCAATAAGGGAACCATCGTCTTCATCAGGACAAAATAACATCAGGAACAAAATATATTTGTTCAAAACTTCTATCAAATACGTCCCTATATAAGTATCTCATACCTTTCTTATCCTTGTTGCTATAGGGATCTGAGTGATTCTGTAGACAGTCATTAAATTTGATTAAAATAATTAGAAATCAATAATCAACATCTGTCCACTTTATTCTATACTATACCATCACCTATTTTTACATTTTAGTATCCTTTGAATCGTTCCATTCTCTAACCTAAAAATTAAAAAAAAAAAATAATTTCAAGTAATTTTCAAAATATTAATTGCTATAATATTTTCAGGTGCTGGAGGTGGTCTAGGCGGTGGAGGAAGAGGCAGAGGTATTGGAGGTCCGCCAGGAATGGGCATAGGTATTAGTGGAGGTGGACCAGGAATGTTAGGAAGAGCAGGAGGTGGTTTCGGGCCGCGTGGCGGGCCACACGGCAGCTTTCTTGGCGGAAGTGGCGGTCCAGGCGCTATGAGGATGGAAAAAATTCATCCACATCGCTTTAATCCTATTGGTATGGGCGGCGGCTATGTGCAGTCGCACTTCTGGTGACCTAGTATCGTCGACGATCTGGTTAGCAAGACAGCACCGGCTACGTACCTTTCTTCGTTCAATCGGAGATCAGCAACGGCAATTGTTGTCGTTTGTAACTTTGCCGAATAAACATACATTTTCCTCGAGCGATCGTGAAGTCATGGAGATATGGGAACGCATCAGGATCGAGAAAGGTTGCCGTCATAAATAGTATAATGACAGACAAAGACAACAGGGTATAAGTCTAGCAACCTAGTCCTCAATTATGATTTCCTTTGTCTCCTACGACATTCAGATCGAGATGCTTGAGGACTGACTGATCAAGGATATGTAAATTATTATGCATAGTATTTAATAATATTTTTACGTGCCTGAACCAAAGCTCAGAATACCTAGTATTGTAGATACATGTGGCGATAGATATTCAGTTTTAAAATTTATTCGAATATTTCGAGATCTTAGATACGACTGAAAAAATAACTTGAAATTATAATCCATTCGAAGCCCTTTAAGTAGCATAAATAAATAATATAACTTTATTGTGAATTTTTTAAAGGTGAAGCTTATAATTGTTACATTTTTTTGTTTATTTTTTTGTCAATTTTTCTTTTTTCGAAGTTTTCAAAACTCATTGAAAGAATTAATTCCAAGATCTCGAAGCAGTTTATTAGATAAAATTTTGGATGATGATGGAAGAGTGTAAAGTTGGTCTTATTGCTATTTCTTTATTGCTTTTTATAGTTAAAGTTTCTTCTTCCTTCTCTAGCTTTAATATCTTCTCTAATGTTGCATTGTGCGTTTAAATTAGTGGCGTTTATTCTCGCCAATTAAATAATGCACGTTGAATATTATAAAATGTTAAGGTACAAAAAAAATGAAAAAAGGGGGGAAATAATATTTGGTTATCGAGTTGTTGTCTATTTTGGGCATAATCAGACTCGATGATGAAGTTATGTCGTGCTAAATTAGCTCTATTATTGCGTCCCTAAGATCGTTAATAGGCGAATTTTTATGAGATTTTATTTTTTTGACACTCAAAACGCATACGCGGTATAAATATTTTTCTTCTTCTATATTACATTTAAAAAAATCGTTAAGGCATACTGCAGGCTAAAATCTCAAGATATTATTTTATTTAATAACAAAATATTATAAAATGTTTCTAATTTTAAATAACAAAAAGATATAGTATATAATATTTTAGAACTGTTCAATGATTTCAGTTGTAACAAATTTTCTCTTAAAAAATGTAGATAATATTGTAATAATTATTCAGACTCATTTAGCATTTACATTTATTCACAAACTTTGAATAGTTCTATTATTATTATTATTATTTTTTTTTATATCTGAATTAAAAGTTGTCTAAAGCTTAATAATTCTTATCAAATGGACAGTATCAAGATTTAATTGTTTACTTAGGCTAACAAATATAGATATTCCTGTTGTTAATTATTTTATTATAATCTAATGAAGTACCTGTTATTAATTTAAAATCTTTATCCATTCATTAACAAGTCAAATAATTTTCACATTTTTGGCCAGCAGCGTGTCTCTTATTGTATTTCAAATAAATTGTCACACGATATTATCCTCTTAGCTTTGGTCAGTTTCACGATCGCTCGAGTTCTATTTATAAAGACCAGCTAAAGGCTGAACTTTATTGGAAAAGATCTCCTTTTTCCTTGATAGTTCAATATTTTAATATTTTTGAATGAGAAGGAAACGGGGGCACGTTGAGGGCAGAAGCTAAGAGTTTTACATGTTGTTGTATATTTCCTTTTTAATGGTTCTAACTCTTGAAACTTTATCAAACGTTTAACGTTAAGAAAAAGAGTTTTTATCAGATAGTATATAAGGAGACTGTGTTTCTTATGCTCCGAATGGCGTTGGACTTCGATGGTTGCAAAGAAACAATGTTGTTAAGCAGTTTTTTAATTTTTAAAATAATAATGTAAAACCGATCAAATGTTCACAAAACTTTCGAACTTATTTTTGTATGATTAAGGATATGATCTTTAGATCGTCATTCGTGTACTTAAAAAAATATAAAAAGAATGAAAAAAGCACCATCGTTGTCCACTGGAATCGCCGCAAAATGTACATAAATCATAATGGAAACACGTCATTATTACGGCATGTCATAGACAAAAATGAGACTGACTTTTTATAGGAACAATTTTAAAAATCGAAATTGTTTTATTATTATCTCAAAGCAAGCGCGCTAGATTTTCATTTTTTCTTCTGTATTTCTCGATTCTTATTTTTCTTTTCTTTCTATTTTAATTGCAACGGGAAGTAAAAACTAAATGCTTTCTATTGCAACTGCATTCATAATAAACATAACAAACTTCACATTATTTGATTGAGCAATGAATATGAATTTAAAAAAAGAAAAAATTACTATGATATTCGTACTAAATTTTTTCATATTGACGATTAAGTTCTTGTTTTGTAATTTCCATAACATGATTATCAATTTGATTTTGTTAACATTTATATGATCATTTACACACATATACGTTTTCTCTCTCTCTCTCTCTTTTTCTATCTATCTATCTATCTATCTATCTATCTATCTATCTATCTATCTATCTATCTATCTCTATCTCTATCTTTATCTATCTAATCTATCTATCTATCTATCTATCTACATATTTATCTCTCTATCTCGCGATAATTCATAGTTATATAAGAACTAATTATTTAAGATGAAATAAAATGTCTATAAAAAAGTGGAGAACTCCGTTGGTTGTGTGTATCTGTTGATAGAGGACGAGAAAAAAAGTATAGTCATCAGATTGTTCAGAAGTATGATTATTTATTATAGTCGTATCCAAGATACGATTTACTTTTTTCTCGTTTTTTTTCTACAGTTTTATATAAAGAATAAAGAAATTCAGTGACTATAAACAAAATAAATGAAGAGAAAATATTCACTGTTGCGTTTCACTGAGTACGGTGTTGCCCTTCAAAAGGCAGCTTGCGTTTAAAAAATAGCAAAGTGCCCGATGACGAGCCGCATCGTAATCAGCTCAGAATTATTTATATTTCAGAATATTTTTTATAACAATATTGCAAAAGAAGCATGCAAGATATTCTCCATTTGGTGTACATTGTCACTGTTTAACTTCCAAATTTAAATTTTTAGCACTTCATATGCTGAATATAATATAATTATTTTTATCACATTATACACAATTATATTGGAATTTTCATAATTAAAGAAAGATTCAAACGAAAACTAATTCAACCAATGATATAAACTTTAAGGAAGGTGCCTTCTGACTGAACATTTTGTGAAATTAAAACAGAAACTTTATAACTACTGAAACTTCTACACAGGATGTTGTAGTTTAGAGATTAACTCAGCCATAAGAGGAAACAGGAAGGGGCGGATAGCTGCATAAGATATCACCTTAGTAAATGTAATACTAAGTGCGACAAAAGATGTGGAAATTTTGGATATTTTTTTTCCATGAATTTCATGCTAGAAAATATAAATATTGTAATTTTCTATGATTTTATCTTCGATTTCTCGTTATCATATTGATAATATGAATCAAATTATATTTGGAAGTTTAACATACATGTATATTAAAACTATATAAATTACTTTAAAATATTATTGAAACTTTGATTTAAATCTGGATAACATTTATATTTAATGAAATGCACATTTAAATCAATATATACAAATCAACACTTGAATTTCTTTCAATAATATTATTATCACAACTAAACGAAAATTAATCTCCACTCTTCAATCTCACTTAAAATATTATAAAAACTATTAAGAAGTATGAGTTAATGATTTAAACCTATTTAAAATTGCCATATAAGCAGAAATTAAAAATAGATAATCCAACTATTCTGGACCTTCTTCTTTACAATTTTAATTAATTCTCAATTAAAAATTAGGTCAGTTGAAATTGAAGAGAAAAATTTTTAAGTAATTTTCTTTTTTATATAAATGTTTATATAATATATATATATATATATATATATATATATATAAATGTTTATATTATTAGATGGTTATAAAATGTTTATCAAAGTATTTTAAAAAACAAGCTTTAGATACATGAAACATTTAGGGACAATTCAGAGTTATTGGTTTTTCTCTTGACATGGTTACAGAAAAATTTTTCTAGTTCGTTAATCATAATCGTTCTCGTCCTTTAACTTGAATGAGTATTTTTTTTTTCCACTCATCTTTTTTCTACTCATCTTTTTTTCTTTCCATAAGATTTGTGGAAAATAGAAAACTCTCCCCATTTATTAATGTTGTTAACATTAAAGATATGCATACATTTGTTTCACGACTGGTTAAGAGTCAGCATGTTTCAGATTTTATAGTATATAGATGTTGTTTCTTCTTACGTTTTTCTTCTTTATGGGAAAAATTTGAAATAGTACAAAAGAATTTTAAGATCAAGAAGTAATTTAATTTAGTATTAACAGTAAGAAAAATCTCGTTAGGGAAAAACTTTTTTATTTAATTTAAATTAAAATGATTGATTATTTCAATCCAAAAAACTTCATTAATTATATGAACAAAGATTTTATGAACAAATATAGGAAGAGTCATAAAAACTATAGGAAGATGTTTTTTTTTCAATCGAGTATATTACAACATTATTGCTATAATTTTGATTATTTTTATTTAACATGTTTCTTACATAGCTAAAAAAAATCCGCAAGTCCTAGTGCGTGCTAATGCATGGATTAAATCTACATCGTTTGATGCGTTTTCGGTCAGTCCCTTCGGTATAATATAAACACTTGTAAAAATACTTGTAACAAGTGCGGAATCATCAGGATAATTGTTAATTGAAAATAAAAGATGACGAATAAAGTTTTTCGTATGTAAGAAACACAGATTTCATTTCAAAAATTCATCGATGATCGTGAAAATCAAAAAGTACTAAAGTAGGATTTATTTAATAATACTCTATAACGTTATTTGAACGAAATTTTATTCGAATAAGATTTTAATCATAATTTAAAAAAGCCAAACGATGAATGATATGTGACGTAACGCAAAATTAATCTTACAATTGAATATGTAATTAAAAATTTGACTAAAGAGGAAAAAAAAACAGAAGGAAAAATTATTAATACAATTATAATAATTGTTTAATCATGTGATGCTTAATTTCACTTTCATCGGGAAAATGTTACATTGATATGATATTTAAAGTGATAGATTAGAAATTGAAAAAAATTTCTCCATTAAATCTAATCATTTTTCAGGTTAACATATTAATCTTAATCTTCGAAATTAAAAGCGATCATCGTTAATTTTGATTTTAGTTTCAGTTTCCCGTCCACATTAATTTCAATAAATTTATTCGAAATCATTTAAAAATTATTCGTTACTTGCGAATAATTTAATTTATTTGAAGATTATTTAAATAAAATTTTTATTCGAATAAGAACTTAATTGAATAACGTTTATCTTTAATCTACATATTAGAAAAGTAGGAATTATTAGTTTTAGGGAATAGAAATTTCATATAGAATATTTAATATATTTGATCATAGGAAAATATATTTTCAAATTGAAATAATGAAAACGAACGAAAGATTAGAAACAAAAAACTTTTCTTCCTTTCTTGGTAATTAAACAATACACTTATAATTTTCAACATCAACAACATTTGTTGTTCACAGGAAAAATGATCGCACAGTCATGAGGAGGAGCCACATGAGGCCTTTAAAATTCATTCAGTCGACCCGCTTTTACAGGACCATCTGGAATGTTTTTTTAGTGGACCGATAGTTTTATCTTTTTCGATGATTCACAATTGAATCACAATGGATGTAAAAAAAAACTGCAGCCTGGTCGAATCAGAGGAATTAAGAGGAATGTAAAAAAAAAAAATTGTCATCATCATTTAAACATCATAACTCGGATTAACATTATCAAATTTTTATTGTATAAGTTGAACGTTTTTTATTGCATAAAACAACTTTTACTAAAATAGAAACATGATTATGTATGTATATTTATTTATTTTCATTCATATGTAGCATTCATATTAGTAATTAAAAAAAATTATTCAATGAAAAATTTGCAGTTCTGAGAAAGAGAAATTGAACCCTGGTACCCAATATGCTAATTTCTAGTCAGAAATGCTTTGAAAATTCCTTGCCGGAGAAGGACGAGAATCTCCGAGTTAGTAGGTACATATTACTATGATGGAAGATGACTCATACATTATGCTGTAGTTGATTTTTCTCGAGCGAATCAACTAGAGTCGATGCACCACGCTATACGTTTAGGCTTATTTTTCAATTAATTTTTCAAATATATATTTGAATTTATGAAACATTCTATCGAAATATCCAATTTTTTTCAGAAGATCGTTTATAAGTTCGATAGAAACTTTGTTAGCTTATTCGTTAATTGATTTTAAATCAAAAACAGTTAAGAAGAATATATTAAGAATAATGTAGCCAATGTAGTCAATTCTTGACCTAGAAATATTTGCATTCGCGTTATAATTATAATATGCGACATGTGATATCCGGAATTATTTAGTATAATAGTGATATTCAATTTCTCGTTTTAATCATTTGACATACAGTTTAATTTTATCGTAAAATCGAGAAAAATTTTATTACCACTTCTCAAAATCTTAAAATAATTATTATAACAAATTATACATCTTTATAAAATTAACAATAGCAATTTTTTGAAATTAATATTTATTGCAAATTCTACAATTAAAAAATCAAATATTAAGTTAACAAGCAAGTTGCATCATATATTATAAATCTATGGAGATATAAGTAAGTAAGTAATAAGTAATAAGAATGTAGGTGAATAACAATTGGTCCAGGATATGTCGCAGCGATATAATATCTGTGTTTTATGGAATACCCTACGAATCAGCTTACCAAACATGCATAGCCCACAAAAAGATATTCGTTTCCGCCCAGCGTGATATCCATGGTATCACAGGAAGGTTAGAATCAGCCTCTGTACACTACTATATTAAGCGATGTATATATATATATATATCTTTTTCAATTAATTTGAATCCATTTGATTAAAAATATCGAATCATTTCTTTTTCTTTTTTGAAGAAAGAATTTATATAAACAAAATAAAAGAATGTAAATAAAAGTAGAGAAAATCGAGATTATTATAACACTACACTCTTCGGTTTAAAATGGTTTAAAACAATTTGAATCAATTTTGTTAAATTAGAAATATGCAAAATTAATATAAAAGATATAACCATAATACAACCACCAACTGGTACGATATCCCGAGGGCGACTGAACTGAACACTACTGAACAGTAAACTTGATTTACAGCTGCGGAGAAGGGAGGATTCCGAGAGAAAGAAACACGTGGTGCGATCCTCCGAATGAAGAGGGGATCTGCGACACTTGGACACGGGATGCGTAGCTTTTTCTTTGTTGATCAACGAATCGAATTGTTAAGTGAATTGCAAATTAAATTTTGATCATGTTAATTTAAAAATGTAAACATGGTTTGTCAAATCTGTAATTTCATTTATCGGTTCGTCAAGTCTTCAGGCTTTGTACAAGTGAAGTTGCTATTTAAGAATTTTGTTGAATTCTTGATACTTTATTTATAGATGTATTAGAAGTTTTATTCAAGATAATTACATAAGCTTTTAAAGATCAGTTAGAAATGATTATATCAATTTTTAATTGAAAATTTATTATACTTCATTCCTGATCTATCCATTGATTATGCAATATGAATATATAATGAATATAATGAAAATAAGTAAAAAAATATTCGTTCTTTTATGTTATTGAATAGTAAAAGTTATAATTTTTTAAAAATATCATTATCATATTCCACAATTAAAGACTTTATTTTTAATAATTTTATAATTAAAATAAAAATAACATTTTTTAGAGAAAATAAAATATAGAGAAATATAAAATAAAGAAACATTTAGACGCAAGTGTTTAACTCAAATCAGAAAAGCACCATCGAAAGTTTATCAATTATTTGAAAGACCTATCTAAAAGAGAAGAAGAAAAAAAGGCCAATATATATTGGAAAAATAAAATAAATAGAAACATATGGAAGCAAAGGGGACTTGGAAAGGGTCAAAGGGCAGTGTCCTGAGGCGAGGGGACAGAGAACCGGGCCAGAGAAAAATTTGCATTTCCTGTTCACAATGAATAATGCTGAATGGAGAAGCCTGGTCGTCGAATTAATTCAATAATCCTCGAAATTTCAATCAAAAAGATCATGTTTCAAAGTCTTTATAAAAGAAATGTATTCGTAACCATAAGCCACCAGAATTAGATTAACCATTTATTGATATAATACTTTTATCACGAAGAATATCACAATACTTATTCTTTTATATTTTTATTATTCATTATATTTTTTATATTCTTATTTCTTTTCTTCTACAGTTTTGTTAATCAAATGTTAATAACCATAATTATTATTATATCTATAATATAGATTTATTTTTTCATTAGGATTATATCGAATAAAAAAGAAAGAGGGAAATGGAATGTTTATGAGAACATGTTGTTCCTGCCCCTGAGGTTGTTGACCATACATGCATCTATTTATGTAGAGGTCTTTATGTTGACTTTGGGTTCCCAGGTATGATTGGGTATTCATAGAAATAACTCATGTCCATTAATTTTGGCCAAATTCCTCTGTCTTTCAGTTAACGTTTTTTGCATTCCATTTATTCTTTGATATTGCTCGAAGTAATTATAGAATATTCAATTGGAATGAATTTGCATGTAAATAAAAGAATTAGTTTAGTTTGAAGAAATTTCCAAGATATATATATAAAACGGTTGATAATATTATGAAATTATATACATAATATAGATATATAATAATGTTATATATTATTATATGAATTCTAAATATGATAAAATTATCAAATAAATTTAAGAGAAGTTAAGAATTTAAATAAAATTAAGAAAGTAATTCAGAGAAATTACATAAAATAAAATAAAATTAAAATAAGTTAAATCGATGATTCTATTGATAATTTTTATAATTTTTAAATATTTTATAAAGAACAAAATTAAATTATTTTTTTTTATACATATAATCGTCAAATGATTGATCTTAATAAGTAAAAATATAGCAAAGTTCATAAAAGAACTATTAATTCACTATATATTCTCATTGATGTCAAATCAGATTTGCTGAATATTCTCTTATTTATAAATAAGAGAAATATCTTAATTATAAATAAATCATAAATCTTATCTTATAATATATAGTGTATTCCAACTATTATAATCATTAAATAAAACAATTGCATTTAGAGGAAGAAAAAAGAAAAAATAGAGCTTGAAAAGGAATAATGGTGTAACCGCTAACTATTCAAAGAAATGGAGTATACTTGTCTCTGTATAAAAACGCACATTGAAGCATCTGGAATTTTAAAAGAGAAACTAAAAGGAGCTTGTGCAAAAACTGTTTATATAGCTCGCATACGGGAGCAAGATTTTACTGTCTCCTAAGAGATAACGATTATCTTTTAGATATTATTTTAGATCTTTCAAATTAAAAACGAAATATAAATATAAACTAATCAAAAAATTTATTTAATATAAATAAAAAAATTATGGATATGAATAATGTAAAAATTTACAAATACATGTTTAATACATGAAATATGAAAGACGAGATTGTGATGAAGAATAATGAAATTAAAATGAAATATTCTAATATTCTACAGTGATAGTTTTTGTTTTTAAATATTCGTTCAAAGCTTCTTGACCCAGATCTTTACCAAAACCAGACATTTTGAAACCACCAAAAGGTGCAGCCACATCTGTCTTATTATAAGTATTAATGAATACTGTTCCAGCTTCTATTTTTTCAGCAAACCTAAGAGCCCTACTGATATCCCTTGTCAAGATACCAGAAGCCAATCCATATTCTGTATCATTTGTCCTTGCAATCATGTCATCTACGTTCTTCGAACTGAATTTGGAAATAATCATGATGGGACCAAAAGATTCCTCTTTAGCTATGTACATGTCATCTTTCACGTCTGTGAATATTGTTGGCTCAAAATACCATCCTGGACGGTCTAATCTTTTTCCACCATAAATTAATTTAGCTCCTTCTTTAACTCCACGTTCCACAAATTTCAAAAGTTTGTTTAAATGAGCTTTATGGTTCTGTGGTCCATGGGCTGTGCTTCTATCTAGGGGATTTCCTATGGAAATCTTCTTAGTCTCCTCCACTATCCTTTTCAAGAATTCATCATGAATTGTCTCTTCCACAAATAGCCGACCTATTTAAAAAGAATAAATATTTTGATTTTCTTTTATAAATAATAGATTAATCATTTTTTAAATAAGAGTTTTATTTAATATTCTGAATATTATACCAGCAGCTATGCAGTTTTCTCCTTTGTTGAAGAACACGCTGCTCATTGCAATTTTAATTGCTTGCTGTAAATCAGTATCTTCGAAAATAACTAAGGGACTTTTTCCACCTAATTCTAGGGATACTTTCTTCAAATTACTATTTGCACAAGATTTCATTATAGACTGTCCAATTTGCGTAGACCCAGTGAAACCTAGTTTTCTGATTAGAAGATGTTCACAAATTGCATTTCCAGTTTCAGTTCCGTTTCCTGGTACGATATTCACCACTCCAGGTGGGAAACCAGCTTTTGCAGTTAATTCTGCAAATTTCAAAGCTGTTAAAGGTGAAGCTTGTGCTGGTTTCATTACCACAGTATTGCCTGCTGCCAGGCAAGCTGCCATCTTCCAAGAAAGCATCATCAAAGGATAATTCCAAGGAGTAACCAGGCCACAGACACCAATAGGTTCTTTTCGAGTGAAGGTTAAATTACGATTTGGTCTGGCATGAGTTATTGGTATGGTAGAGCCTTGAATTTTATCACACCAGCCAGCGAAGTATCTCCAAGTTTCGATGGACATTCCTATATGGGTCTTCAAGGCTAATGTATATACTGCACCGGAATCTATGCTCTCTATGGTTGCTAATTCTTCCTTATGTTGTTCCATTAGATCTGCTAATCTGAAGAAAAATTATTGATTCAGAATTAATTAAAATAAATAAAAATTTGCAATCGAAAATATTTACTTGAAAAGAAGAGCTCCACGCTCTCTGGCGCTGATTTTGCTCCATTCTCCTTCTTCGAAAGCTCTCTTGGCTGCCTTAACTGCCTTATCCACATCTTCCACGGTGCCGGTTTCAACAGAACAAATAATTGTTTCGTCATGAGGATTAATTGTGTCTATAGGATTTCCGTGGCCATTTACAAATTCTCCATTAATAAATAATTGTCTAGGGAATTTCAGAATCATATTGTTCGCTTGCACTTCCACAACATCGTATTTGATTTCTTTAGAGGTAGAAATACCTCGTGCTGTTAAAACTACTTTATTTACAAACTGGATAAACACCGGAGCCATGAAGACGTCGATATTTTGCAAAGTTACTCCCAAATTATCCTTTACCTCTTCTACTAATCTTATAACATCCATACTTCCTGCACCTGTAGAAGAAATATTTTAAATTTTTCAATGATTTTTCTTTTATCAGATATGTTTTTGGATATATCTTTCACATACCACAGGCAAAGAAATCTGTATCCTCATTAACGTCCATGTTTAGAATACCTTCCCAAATCCGCTTCAAGGATTCTATCATCTTTTGTTCCTCTTCAGTAAATTCAATTATGGTATCTTCACTCTTCTGACCAAATTTGCTCGCAAGAATAGTTCTAGTTCCAATTTTCATTCTTTCCACATTGACAAAGTGATTATCAACAGCTTTAATTAACAGTCCATCTTTATGAATGATGCCCAATCTATCCTCTACATTCACTTCAATCTCGTGTTCGGGTATCTGATCACCATTCCATAAGATAGAACCAAATAGACGAACTTCTTCACCATTGATAATAGTCCAGGCACCTGGACTGCTATCAAAACCACGTATGAAATCATGAACTTGTTTTGCAGGCTTGGTCCAGTCTATTTTTTGAAGTTCTTTTTTATTCATCATAGGATCGTAAGTGGCTCCCTCTTTCATTTGAGGAATCATAGGAGCAGTTCCTTTAGCTACAAGATTTACAGCCTCTGCCATGGCCTTAATCCCTTCGGGATACAGGAAGTTATTGTACAAAGAATCCAAAGTATCATTGGAGTTTACTTTGCATGATCTTTGGAGCAAGATTGGTCCAGTATCGAGACCATCATCGGCCCAGAAAATGGAGAAACCTGCAATGTCATCTCCTTCTATCAGAGTCCTAAGAAAAATAAAAAAAAAAAAAGCATAAGAAGATTATTATTTTTTGCATGATAAACTTGAATTACAGAAAAGAATGATTGCATAGTGATTCTTGAAAATTTATCGGTTTTCTTATCATCATATTCATTAAACGAGAAAGCTAAGAATAAATATGTATTATATATTTCGATTGCACACGAAAACAGAGTCGAACCAGTTTCAAGATAAGCTTGCGTTTCAATTCACAGTGTCTTATTACTCCTCCTTCCCTTCCTTGCCGCCAGTGGTACTCTTTTGCTAAGATAAGAATTCGATTAAGAATTCACATAGTAGTCCATAAACATTCTTCTATATTATATTAGGTAATTTCAATCGTGTAACATATTACATATTATGATTATTTAAAAAGAACTAACCAGGTAATAGCACTAGCTCCTCTATGCCTTGGTAATAAGGATGGATGATAACATATACTGCGATGACGAGGATGATTGATGACCTCCATGGGAATGAATTGACTGCAGAATGGAAGAACATTTAAATCAACTTCGATTCCTTTATATAACTGGAGCACTTCCGGCAAGGTCGTTCCTTTGCTTCTCCAAGACTTGATCTTAAAAACTGGAGTATTATCGATTTTTGCTGTTACAGCTGTAAAAAATAAAATGTCGAAATGTTAATAATATTCGTTGATCGATATAAATTTTTCGTACAATATATAATTTTTGTAATTACCCAGAGGATCTTCTCGATTCCCTTTGTCAGGAATGGTAAAGACTCCTGTGATCTGATGACCATTCAGTTTCAGAAGTTTGTAAACCTCGGCTGCGAAGTTGCTTTGACCGATTATTGCCACTTTAAGTTGCGCCATTGTCGTCTAAATACTCAAGATATTTTAATTTTTATTCTGTTAATATTTAATAATGTTTTTTTATTATGAAAGAGTATAGTGAAATATAATGAAATATTAAAATAAAATAATTAAATTAAAAAATTAAAAAATTAAAAGCGTAATAAGGATCATAAGATATAATTGTAAAGACATAAACTTTTAAAAATTAAAATGGTTATAGTTAATTATATAATTAATTATATAATTAATTATAGTTAAATTATTAGTAAATATAAAAATATATAATTATAAACAGAAATAAATATGATAATAAAAAAAAATAAATAATTTTAAATAAATATACGGATTCATAACAATTCTTTATGACCTCACTATACTCATTTTAATAAATCTTTCTATATATATATATTATTATTATTCTTCAATTGACCCAATACCAAATATTAATCATGCCGTTATAGCAAACATTATGCAGCATATAATATACATACCTATTTGTTCCGCGATCTCTTCTAACTTTCACTGTACTTTCAAGTGAACTGCAAAGAGAAGACATAGTAAAGAAGCTGTGCAAAGGAAAAGTTGCTACAAGATAGGGAGAAGAATAAATGGAATTACTCTTCTATTTCTATCTACAATGACCATGTTATTAGCATTAAATATATTATATATTATATATTATCATCTACTATCACCAAATGTATCCAATATGCTATCACCCAATCGTTATTCTAATTTCTACCATTTATGTTTAAATTATTCGAATAACAAAGCAATATTTTTTACAATATGTATTTACAAATTTTAACATTTTATCTTACGGTATTCACGACGTAGGAGCGTATTGAAAGGAAATTCTTCAGGAACAGCATTAGAAAATTAATATCTTCGATTTTCCGATTGTATAGAAATACATTCACTTCGCTGACTGTTATTCGACGATTAAGCAACACTTGTGACTATCGAACTGAAGCGCGCTAAAACGTGTAACGTTTATATAAGCTGGCTGTATCAGTAACCAGGGTCAAGAAATTTTTTTTAACTTTTCTGTATATTTATCTATATTATTCTGATTTTTATTCTGATTTTTATCAGCTACGTGGATTTCCCGATGCATCCCTTAAAAAATATAATGCGTTAATGAATTTCAGATATGTGAAAATATGGACAAAACAATAGAATAGTATAGTAATAATTACAATAAATTAAGAATAATGTTGTACGTTATCAATCAACGAAAATATCAAATATGAATGTACCATAAATTAATCAGGAATTATTAGGATTATGTAGCATATTCTGATATGATATTATATTTTATACATCATATAATAATCTAGAATAAAAAGCATATTCATTTTGGATATATATATGTATAGAATTAATAATAAATATTTAAAAATTCAAATTATTTATTACATGCAATGCATAATTAGCATCGAATGTAATTAATTAGAAATAAATTATATTTTCAAAGAAGATTCTTGATTGAAAATAGAGAAAATTATTAAATATTTAATATAAATTAATAAATTATTAAATATTAAATATTTAATATAATTTATTAAATATTTAAACATATTAAGAATTAATAATTTTTATTAGATCTATTATAGTAAATTACAAGTTTTAACTGGTTCGAACGAATCTGAATGAAAGATTCCCCCCTATCAATTGGTCATAGGTTATCAATATGATGTTTACATGACTAGTTTCATACTAGTTTTAGTCAGTTTAGATCAAAAGCTGGGTCAAGATGAATAAAAAAATAATGTAAGTTTTCGGTTATAATATTAGCAACGCAATTTCAGAAAATCAGAACAGATTTAAAAATATTGTACAGTCTTTTATTATATCCCTGATCTTGTACATGTTTTAATCACGAACGAGATCGATTATATACTATTATATACTATACATACATATAATATTATTATTTTAACGAAATAAAATTAATTAGGAAAACAAATTTATACAGATCGAATATTTAATATCTTGGAACTTTGAATTCTGATGCACCATCCAATACTGTCGTGGGTTTTCTTTTATTCATAATATTCTGAATTTTCTGCCATTCTCTATCTAATTCAGCTTTTTCATTTTTTTCTTTATTATATTTTCTTGTTCTTCTTCCATCAGCCATTTTTACACCATATTGAAATGCTGCTTTTGGTAAGGCTTCTTTATTATTCATATATTCACTATATTCTTCAGGTGTATCAAAATCCCATCTGCCAATAGGACCCTTTTTGTTACCAAGATCCATTTTGGTGTAATCTACTTCATCATCCGAATCATCTATAGCATCTTGCATCTCATCCAAGCCTGGATAACATTCTGCATATCCTTCTGGTTCAGCAGCTAATTTATTAAGGAGTGCACCTTTTTTTGGTGCATTATTATCTGAATTGGAAGATGCAATATTTGGCAATTGAGGAGTATTTGCTTTATCATCCGTATCCAAACCATTCTCTGGTTTATCAAAATAAGAACCTTTTTTCTTTTCCCGCGGTTGATTTGGATCTTTCTTACTAATCGTTGGAACATAATCACCAATATCTCCATAGATACTTTCGTCTTGCGGTCTTGGAGCAATATCCATGTCATTCATATCGTCAGGTCTTGATCTACCATCTTTATACTTCTTTCCTTTTTTACCATGACGATTACCTTGACGGAGATAAGATAAAATTTGTGCCAGTTTGTTTATTACGATATCATTTGTTGTTAAAGTAGGAGTATTATCTATAGTGGGTACATCTGCCTTGCTTCTAATGAGAGTAGTCGGTATATCTACATCTGTATTTTCGTCATCTAATTCAATTACATAAGCCATGCGGCCAGGAGTAAATAATTCATTTCTTTCAATTTGTTTAGATTTCATGGTTATAATTGTTCTATAAATATTACGTCCTATCTTAGTTTTAAACTGCATCTCATCATCTTTCTTTTCTCCTTCTTTTTTATCTTTTTTATCCTTTGGCTTAACCAATTTTTCCATTTCTTGTTCCTGTTCATGTTCTTTTGCTTCTATTTCACTACGTACCTGTAAAATAAAATATTATCTTATAAATTTATTTCTATTTCTACATTACAAATTAAATCATAATTTTTTGCAGATTCTTACTTTTTGAAGAAGAGCATAATCCAATCCTTTTACTAAATGAGTGTGTTCCATGTCACCACCTAAGAATTTTGATTGTTGAATCATTTGTCTTCTACGTTCAGCTGCATCCATTCCTGATTTCAAATCTGGTGCAACTGCACGATATGCACTGGCACTATTCATTGGATCTTCTGCTTGATAATCTTGATTTGTACCATCCCTACGTTCTCTAGCTCTATCTCTATATTTCTCTGCTAATTCTGCCATTTTATCTTCTTCCTGTTTTTTTAATTTGGCATAAAAACTTTTCTTTTTTCTTCGTAATTCTGCACGACTGCCACCACTGATATTTGGTGTTTGTGCAGTTTTTGCATTAGCATCTCGAGCAGTTCCAGGCACAGAAGCTGGAGTAGCAGATGGAACAGATGCTCTTGGTGTCATCAATAGTTTCCGGAAATCATCATTCGTTAAACGAACAGACATCCCCATATCTTCTTCCGTTGTTTCTGGCATTTTGGTTATTGTATATAAATGTTCTAAAATATTGAGGTTAATTTGTTAAATATTAAAATTATTATAAGAAATTGAAAATTAAATAAAATACTAATGTTATAAATTATAAGTATATACCTTACATATACTTGATATTTTAAAATTTACAATATTGACTTAAAAAAGAATTTATCATTTAATTGAATATATTTTGACAGCTTACTATTACCACAATAGAATATCTTTATTAACAAATATCACAAAGTTAAAAATAATAGAGTGGAGAACTTTAAGAAAACAATAACCTATTAGAGAAATGATACAACGCGATGCCATCTACTAGCTACTATTTAGTAGTATTATATAATATATCATATCATTGGATAGATGGCGTCGTTAAATTTTGTTTATTCCCTCTCTAATAATTTTCAGATTAATATATTTTCCATAAGTGAATCTTCTTCAGAAATCTTGAATGTTACTGACATCTAACGGAAAAAGATTATGATTTTAAATTTAAATTTTTTTGAGCAAATTAAATATAAAAAAATTAAAATTTTATTTAAAAAATAATAATATTTCATTTTTGCATACTTTCAACTTTTATTGTAATCAAAAATAATTTGTACCAAAAAATATTATCAATTTCTCTTAATAAACATCAGAAATCAAAAAAATTACAAAAAAATCATTAAATGTTTTTAGCATTAAAAACTTGATATTTAGCATCTATACAAGTAGCATAATGTATCGTTGGTTTTCCTAATTCAGGATTGGCCACATAATATGCAAAACGGGTAATTCCATTGCATGCAGCTCCATATTCTCCATGTTTATTTAATGCAATTACTGCACCAGTGAATGTAGGATAATGTTTAGCGATTCTATTAATTGCTGTGGTTGCAGCTGCAGTAGGAGTAGCATCACGGCGCATTTCCTCTACAGCTAAAAAACTAAAAAAATCCCTAGATACAAAACTGCAAAATAGAAAAAATTATATCATTCATTGAATTCTTTTACCTTGGTAAAAATCGCATCATGATATCTCCTTCGCCGGTTCCAGCTGCCGCACCAACATCTTGATCAGCATATGCACCTGCACCTGCTATTGGGGAATCCCCAATGCGACCAGGGATTTTATTTCTGGCACCATTTGTTGATGTACCAGCTGCTATATGCCCATTTGAATCTATAGCTATAACTCCGATCGTATCGTGGTTTTCTTCAGTCATATATGATAAATGTTCCTCCAAATTGTTGTCCATAAAGTCTTTTGAACGATATGGTCCACAAGTCTTTGTTGGATCCGGATTTACATTCTGAGAAGATATATGTATAATTAGATATATGTAGAATTTCTGTAATAAAAATAATTTACCTTCCAAAAATTAGGCTGGCATTTATTTGCTTTCCAGTCTAACCACATTTTCTTTGATTCTTCTGTTTGTAAAGATTCTTTTTTAAATCCCATTTCTATAGCAAATTTTGTGGCTAGTTCTCCACCAATTAAAGAATGTTTAGTATTATGTAAAACCTTACGGGCAACTGAAATCGCATTCTTAACATTTCTTAACAAACCTACACCACCTACATCCATTGTTACTCTATTTTTAAGCAAATAATATAATAATAAAATCAGAAACAGTACTTTATATATATATATATATATTATATATATATATTATTATTATATATATAATATATATATATTATTATATATATTATATATATATTATTATTATATATAAATATATTATGAATGGGTATATATATATATATATATATAAATAATATATTATGGATGGGTATATATATATATATATATATATATATAAATATATTATTTATATATATATATATATATATACCCATCCATAATAAGAGCATCTAAAGTTGTTTCTCCAGATTCATCTGGACTACCCCCATATCCTACAGTTTTTCTGCATCTCTGATCTTCACAAAAACTGCAACTTTCTTCTATAGCATCCAGAGCACTTCTCTCTTCATTATTTAAAACATTCCAAGCTAAAACAAATTATAAACACATATCAATAAAATTGTTATATTATTATTATAGTCTTATGAAATTATTTCTTTGAATATACAAACAATTACCTCTTTGTGTAGCATTTTCATAATCCCAAGTAATAACTACCAAAGGAATGCTCTTATTAAAAGCAAAAATTTCTTCATACTGTGTTAAAGAAACATATACAACCAAGTAAATAGTTAGTAAGATCTTCATGTTTGAAGTTCAGTTAGCTATTGATTAGTACTAAGACTTGATCTTTGTTCATAAAGAAAGAGGGGATATATCTCTCTGATGTTAGATTGTATAAACTTGTTTTGTTTTGATATAATATTTCTGAAATGATTTGATAATCTATAAAAATTAATGAGCTTTACAAACAGATGAATATGACATGAATTATTTTCATTGTAAATTTATAATAATTAATTTATGTGAAATATGAGAAATAATAAACAATTATTACAATAAATAATTAATAATTAATAATTAAATTTTCTTACAATATCAAATCTTATCGGATTTGTGGAAAAATTTAACAAGATATCAAGTTCAATGAACGTATATATTATGATCAATTATAAATTCTATCTTATCAAATAATTAATATTAATCATAATCATAATTATTTCATTTGATTTATTTTTTCGAATATTATTAATAATTAATAATTTATCTAAATCATTTGATATATCTGTAAAAAATATAATTTAATATATTAATTAAATAAATATTAGAAAAATTCTTCTCTCTCTCTCTCTCTCTTTCTCTCTCTCTCTCTCTCTCTCTCTCTCTCTCTCTCTCTCTCTCTCTCTCTACATTCTTTTGAATTACATTAATTTACCATTTACTTTTTGAAGTGAATCATGATCCATTTATATTTTTTTTTATTATAATTTTGTATTATAATAAGTAAATAAAATTTATGAAATAATTCAAATTATAATTTGAAGTTTGACTAAACATGAAAGAATTCGTGACATAAGCAATTTATA
Source organism: Apis laboriosa (assembly GCF_014066325.1). Taxonomy (NCBI): domain Eukaryota; kingdom Metazoa; phylum Arthropoda; class Insecta; order Hymenoptera; family Apidae; genus Apis; species Apis laboriosa. The sequence continues at coordinate 428,510 of NW_025223501.1, forward strand.
ATCGATGTTTAAGATTGTCACACATTTTTGCTGAAAAAGAAATTAAATTATAACAAATTATTTAGAGTATTTTTTATATCAATTAAAACACTTTTTATTTAAAATTAAAATAGGATAAAAGTATTCTCCCAAATTTGGGAGTTGCTGTTATTCTAATCAGTATACATAACCCCTCTCATATTCATTTAAAAGAAAATGCCTTTCAAAAAAGATTTGCGACTTTTGTTGAAGCCTTACTATTTTATAAATATTTTACTTAGTCTTTCATACATTATTTCCAAACGTATACCAATTGTTTGTAATTATGTATTCGCACAAGCTGAATGTGAACTTGATGGAGTAAGTCATTTAAATATAAAAATAGAAATATTATTAAATTATTTGAATAGAATATATTTTTATAATATATAAATATATTTTTATTTTAGAGAGAAACAGAAATACTATTTTTTCTCATGATAGTCATAATGATAAGAACACGAAAAACTGGAAGTGTAACTATGATAAGCTATTTATCATCCAGCTTTGTATATACTAAAGTTGCAAATCTGATTCTTTGGTTTTATGCAGATATTCGTATGGGAATAATATTTGCTATTATATTCATTTGTAAGTATTTATTTGATATAATAATTTTCAAATAAACATTATTATATAATTTAATAATTATAGTATGCGGTTTAATGTTTCCTGAACCAACATATCAAGGTCCAGAAAAGGTAACATATTTACGTGGTGCAAATGGATTACAAGAAGAACTTTACCGTGATACAAAAGTCATTTGGTTAGTTGCATTCTATACAGCTTGGAATCCAGCTTGTGTTAACTTCGCACCAATATTCTCTGAACTTTCAGCAGAGTTCGTAATGATCAATCATTTATATTATGAATAATTATATAATATTATATTAAAAATAATATTTTATAAATTTATAGATATGCTTTAGAAAATTTGAAATTCGGAAAAGTAGATATAGGTAGATATCCAGATGCTGCGCTAAAATATCATATTAGTGATGCTAGTACTAGCAAACAGCTTCCTACCTTAATTTTATTTAAAGAAGGTAAAGAAATAGAAAGACGTCCACATGCAGATCATAAAGGAAAACTGATTAAATTTCTTTTTTCTTTGGTATGTGTAACAATAGATTTTTAAATTTTGGAATGTACATATGTATATAAAAAAATTTGAATTATTTTTTAGGATAATATAAAGGCAGCTTTTGATCTAAATAATATTTATAGAGATTGTAAAAAAAATCCGATCAAAAAGAAGGAAAAAAAAATAGTAAAAACAGAGTGATCTAATCTAATAGTATTTCCAAATATTGAAATGTTTACTATCATAGCACTGCCAATGCGATTTTAAATGAAGATTACTTTATATAGAATAATGGAGTTTAGAATAACCAATGTCTTGCGCAATTTTCATTTATAGCGAAACTGCAAATATTTTGTAAATATTCATTATATTTTCTATCATTATGTTTTTAACTTCACTATAAGTAGATATTTCTTTATATATTCTAATTTATTGTATATAAATACTAATATACTATATAAGATATTAGGTTAAGATACTAATTTATTAAATAGTTATATTAATTGAAATTAAATAAAACATAGAGCGCTATGTGTATAAATTATAATTTGTCGAAACCAAAGCAAAATTTCTAATTAAGTTAAACATAAATTATATGCAATATTGCAGTTTCGTTGAATAAACTGAGTAAAATTTTGTTGAAATAGATAATTGTAATAAATATTAAATATTTATATATTATAAAATTCAAGTATTTATACAATATACAATTGTGGATATATAATTTAGCATAAAATTTATCATATAGGTGGCCAAATGATCATGATATGTCCATGCATTGATTCTGGCAACCATTTTTGATAAGCTGATAAAAGAACTGAAATTTATAACGATAATTTCTTAATATCATTTTGATCATATTTATTATTATGTACGAAAAACATATACTTACAATTTCTATCTGCCTTCCAAGTTTCTAATAATTGTACTTTTGACATAATTCCATGAGATAATAATAGTTGTGTCATTTCTTGTGTTCGCGGAATTAATCTAAAATTTCATGTCAAATTATTAATTTTGAATTGTTTTATTTATTTTAACTCTATTTAAAATCTTACTTAGCCCATGCTTTGGTAATGCTTTGAGGAGTTGATAATAATGAAGAAACGAATTGTTTTAATTTTGGAAATACTTTTCCTTCTAAAAAAAAGCATGCAAACCATTTAACCCCATCTATGGATAATGGATATTCCATATTCATTATTGGTAATTTCCAACCTGCTCTTCCGAATGTTCCTGTTATACTACACATTATTTTTCCAGTTTCTGGATCATACCTTCATAAATTAAATAGTATAAGGAAATGTTTTATTATAAAAAAAAAATATAGATTTGTGTACCTTGGTGGTGGATTAGTCAAAGGATCTCCAAGCTGACATAGAGAAGGAGCAAATTTAGGAAGCCATTCTGATTCTATAGCTGTGACACCACGCATATACATTTTATTTGTTTCATATATTTCTTGATAAACTACCCACTCAGGACATATTTTTCGAAGAACACATGAGGAATGTAGAAATACTGGGTCTTCCATATCTACAGTTCTAAAAATTATCTAATTATATATTTAAAATGATTAAAAAATATTTAATATCTTACTTATAGGCATATTTCCATTTAGTTTTATCTTGATCTTCATTAATCTCATCTGGCATCACTTTTTTTGCCACTTGATCAGCCATTCCTGCGAGAACTATTTGCCTGAGAAGTTTGGCTTCCATATCAACTGGAGGTTTCATCCTGAATTAAAATTCAAAATCATAGAAATAAATTTTTTAATAATGTAAATAAAAATAATTAAGCACTAAAAAAGTAATGAAAAACAAGAATATATATATAGAATCCCGATTTTCTGAGAATTTGAATTCTCTGTAGATGTTTCCTCATTTTTTTCTTCAGTTCTTATTATTTACTATTTATTTTTTATTGTACATACTGTGGATCAATGATGAGATTTAAATCTTGAATATTCAAATTAATTTCATTTGTTAGTTGCTGTCGGAGTTTTCGAATTTCCACAATCGCCTTATGTCGTAAACCATGCTCTTCACAAAAAGAAAATAATTTTCCTTTAGTTCCTGCATATTCTGCACTTCCTACAGCTCTGATTAAAACCATCAGATCACCTTTTCCATAGAATATTATATTTAATTAATTAATATATTTACATCTTATTATCATAATTTTTAAAAAATTTAAATCATGTACCAAGAAGTAAACTATTGCCGGTACCAGCCCAAAAACGTTTTATTTGTAACCATTTATTCCGAGAATCAACATCTATATCAAATGTTTCCATAAATATCTCTTGAACAGAAAGCGCAGCCACCATACACACTGTGTATTGAAGAAGATTATGTTGATGGGACAAAGCTAACATCTTTCCGTAACGAGGAGCAACAGGAAATGCAGCTATACTGCGACCAAGTGATGTTACTTTAGCACTATATAAATCTAAATAAAGAGTAATTACAATGGATAAATAATAGATTATATTTTGTTAATAAAGGATTATAACTATACCTTTTTTTTCAATAGCTGGCTGTTCTAAAATTCCAAGTATTATTAGTCTTTTTTCAGCCATTTTTAATTGTGTAGCATCTGGTGGCGTTGGAAAAGGAAAATTCACAACCTTATCAATATTCATGATTTTCATTTGTAAAATTAAATCATCTACAGGTTTTCTTTGAATCTCTGATTGGCTAAACTGTTCAAAATGATCATTAAACATTGCTGAAGAATATAACCTGCAATTAATATTTATTAATAAAGAAATTATATTTTCTAATTATGAACTAATATTTCAAAATAAATAAATACCTATAACAATGTCCAGGACCAGTTCTACCAGCTCTTCCTGCCCGTTGATTAGCAGATGCCTTACTGGTATAGTAGACTTTATATGTATTAACACCAGTTACTTTATCATACATCTTTATTTTACAACGTCCACAATCTATTACATATTTTATATTAGGTATAGTTAAGGAAGTTTCTGCTACATTTGTGGATACCACACATAAACGATGACCTTCTGGAGGTGGCTCAAATACCTAAAGATAAAAATTGTTTAATTCTTGTTAAATTCTCAATTACTATTTTTATGAATTGTAATATTTTTGAACTTTTAAATTACTCTTGCTTGTTTATGACTTGGAAGCAAAGAATACAATGGTAAAACCCATAATGGTTGTGCATTTATGCAAATCTTTGGATTAATCATATCTTCATCTTCACTTTCGTCTAATTGTTCTTCTTCATCATCTTCTGCAGCAATTAAATCTTCGTATGTATCATCAATAGGAATTACAGAATAACTAAAAATTAGTGTATGATTATAAGATAATTGGGAAAAAAGTTATATAATATGTAGTAATTAATCATATAAAAAAATAAATATGTTTTATTACTCATCCAGATTAATGTTTGGTAGTTGAATGTGTTTTTTTTGACGTAATTTGTTATAACGAATAGCTTTTTTGTAACAAAAATCATTATCACTATCAATATTATCGTTTTTATTATTATCATTTTTGTCTTGAATATCTTCTTTCTTTTTTGAAAAATCTTTATTTTCTGATTTTTCTATCTTTTTTGTAATTTCTTTCTTATTTCTTGTAGAAAAAGCTTGACGCAATTTTCGTACTACGAAATTTACCTCTCGTTGTCCTAAATTAATGATATATATTTTTAAAAAAAATATATTATAAGATTTATAAATAATTTGAAATTTTAAAGAATATACCCGTCAAAAATATTAAAATTCCACCATCAGGAAGTCGAGTATGTATTTTTATAGCTTTTTTTAAAGCATCAGAAATATAATTAATGCTTGTCGTTTTATTAAAATGTATTGTAACAGGAAATTGTCTTGATTCCACTGTTAATACGGGTGGTTTCATTTTAAATAATTTGTTATTTTCTACAAATTCTTCTACACGTAATGTAGCTGACATAATTACAAGTTTCAAAGAATTTTTTCTTTTATTCCGTAGTGGTACAATTCGTGATAACAATCCTATCAAAATATCAGTATATACACTACGTTCATGTGCTTCATCTAGAATAATTATCGAATATTTCGTCAGTAAAAAATCCTAAAATATTAAAAATTCTGATTATAATTATTCCAAAGGATTCTATTTAATTTTTTTAAATAATTCCATACATTTTGTATTTCCTTTAATAATACACCATCAGTCATAAACTTGATTTTTGTTTCAGGTGTAACATTTCCTTCAAAACGAATCAAGTAAGAAACTTCTTTTTCACTAAGATTCATTTCTTGAGCAACACGTTTACTCATAGATATAGCTGCTACTCTTCTTGGTTCTGTAATTCCAATTAACTTTTCTTGAGCATAGCCAGCTTCATAGAGAAATTGTGGAACTTGCGTAGTTTTACCACTGCCTGTTTCACCTGTGATTATTACAACAGGATTTTCATTAATTACTTCCATTATAATTTGTTCTTCTGCTACTATTGGTAATTTTAATCTAGCTGCTTGAATTTCTGGTTTCCTTTGCAGCATTACAAACAGAGCAGACTTTTTTTCTATCAGTTGTTGTGGCTTTAAGGATTTTTTAGTTAAAGTGACTATTGATTTTTTTTCTTCTTCTATAGTATTTTTTGTTACATTTCCGTCTATGAGATCATTTTTTTTATTTGAAATATGCTCATTTTTTTCCTTTATTTTATTTTTTTCTAAAGACACAATATTTGTTGCATCTTCTTTTTGCTCATCTTCATTATTTTTTGTATCTGATTCTAATTCGCTATTACTAGATTCCTATAACAAATTACATTAACAATTATATTAATATTTGATTTATTAGATGGTTATTAACTTACATCAAATCCAATAACATTTAGATCTGAAATTGTTTTTTCAATTACTTCTTTTTCTAAAATAGCTAATCTTTTTTTCTTGCTAGCTCTAATAGCATTTATAGGCATTTCTATTGTATCATTTTTATTTTTAATATTCGAATCAATTTTATATTCTTTAACAGATAATTCTGCTTCTCTAAAATGACGTTTTAATCCTTTAGTTTGTACACTTGTCAAAGATACATATTGTTTTAGTTCTTCTGGTGATGCTTGTACTTCTACTAATTCTTTTAGAAGTTCTGTTCTCTGTTAAAGTAAAAAAATAAAATAAAAATAATAAAATAATATAAAAAATAAAAATAAAAAAATAATATAAAAACAAATTTTATGCTCAATAACTTACTTGTAATTTCTTTTTCTTCTTTTCTATAACTTTTTCTAATTGTTTTCTACGTTTTTTAGATAATAATCGAGTAATAACAGTATTTTTAATTTTCTTTTTAGTCTTCCTCTTTTCATTTGGGAGAACTAATGCATTACAACTATCAAAATTATCTTCACGATGTATAATATCTATGGGAATCTAAAAAAGATTTTTTAAATATTTTTTTTTTTCGTTTTTTTCGATAATATATTATATTACTATATATATAGAAATACCTTTTTAGTCACAGAATTATCAATTATAACTTCTATATTATTTCTTGCTTTCCAATTATATTTTTTTTTTCCCATATTTATTTGTGTGAAAATTTTTCAACTAAAATATTATATAATTTCTTTTTTTAATATATTTTTACAATCATTATTTTCATATTTTATTTAGTTTTTATTTATACATATATATATATATATATATATATATGTATGTATATATGTATTATTTGATTATAATTTTAACCACGTGTATGAATTAAGTGTCATCTAACATTCTTTATGAAAGAATACAGAAATAATTATCTGTAATCAGCAATCAATATATCTACGAACTAATATTTTAATATTTAATATTTTAATTTATTTTTTTGTTTCGTGCTTCAAGAATATTTTTCATTTTCTTACCGTTTTAGTTGATGTTTTCAAAGCTAACATATAATAAAGGTAATTTAAGTACAGTACAGTACTTTACAATACTACTATATTATATTCCCAAAAATAAAACTATATTTTTTAAGTTTTTGAATCTAATAAAAATATATTATACGAGATATATTTTGCGAAATCGTCATCTTAAATATAAATGATCCAGAAATATATTATAAAATTGAGAATATAATATTTATATATTTTTTTAATATTTATTTAATATTTATTTTAATATTTTTTTATTATTAAATTAAGATTTAATCTTCTACTTTAAAAAAGAAATGATAAAAATGTAATATGATAAATAATTAATATTAATTAATTTTATCTCTTAAGTAATTGTAGAAAGATATTTTTCAAGAGATGGCGCTAATTTATAATTCTTACTCTCTTATTTTTTCTTTGAAAAAATATCTGTGATATTCAAAAGATGGCCTTGATAGTCAATTTTTATTCTATTTCTATTCTTCTTTTATTATTGACTCTCCTTATCTATATATTAGTTTTATTTACAGATGGTGCAAATTCTCATATTTATCCTACTTCCATCTTTATATTTATCCTAAATTTCATCTGATAAATTAATGAATATCAACAATAGATAAAGAAAAAAATATTATTTTCTAATAATTTCACAGGATGTCGCTGATACATTAAACATGTGATATTAAAAGACAATTTGTTTTGATAAGTCATTAATCTGTCATGAAATAATTAATTAAAGAAAAATGCGATTAATTTTTTAATTATATTGTGTAATTTTTTCTTTCTTTTCAAATATTAATATATATATTATTATGTGAATTTTAAACTAGATTTTTAAACTAATAATAAGTATTTCATATAATGGAGGTTATGTTAATCAAAATTTATAATTAAATGTATAATTAAAACTTTATATCAAATCTTAAATATAAGATATGGATACAGGAAATTCGAATGAAAATTTACATCCAATTTTAGAGACTCCTCCACGTGCTGAACGAGTAAGTTTTTGATATACTATCATAAATTTCAATTTTTCTGAATTCTTATATTATTTTCCATCACAGAAAAGTACACGAGGATCGCGACAAAAAGGAGTAGATAGTGTAACAAAAAAATTTCTACGTAACTTTGATCCGGAACATAGTGAAAGAGAAAAACGAAAACTTCATCGACGATTGTATCAAGGTCACAAAAGACATGCTATGTATGATGAAAATGGAGTTTATACTCAAACAGGAGATGATCTTTGTGATTGTTTAAATTTAAATTGTGCTGGATGTCATTTTCCTTGTCCTAAATGCAATTCTCTTAAGTGTGGTCATGAATGCAGGTATGATATTAAAAAATTACATTATTTTTTAAATGTTAAAAATAAGTTTTTTATTAGGAATAATCGTAAGTGGACATATGAATCCATAGAAAATGAAGGAAGCGATGTCATCATAAAAAATCCATTACTGAAAGAAACTTGAAGTTCAAAAATGAAATCAGTTAAATAATTATATCGTTAGTGATTATATTATTTTTATAAGAACTTTATGGCTGTGCTATGCAAGAACTTTACTATCAATTTTTCACCAAGCTGTATACTTATATTTATTTTCAATTTTATTAGCATTATACATTACAATTATAATAATTAGAATATAAAAAATGATATATAAGAATATCTGTATCTTCTATTTCTTTATAATATTTCTCTTATAACTTTTAAATTAATATCCCTTGTTAAAATCTTTTTTGGATCATGCATGTAGAATTTTAAGAATTTTAATGCATCTGACATTAGGCTTACCATTCCTGTTCAAAATGAATCCAGCATATATTTCAGCAAAAAGTCAAGGAAAAACTATTCTAAAATGTTCTGTAAAAACAAGAAAGATTGAAAACGCATAGTCAATGATGCACGTGCATGTTCACAAATACACGAATATGCTATTGATTTTCCGCGGTACTTTTGGCATAGTGCGCACGTACCTAACGCACATACACACATTCAACTGGCGGAGTAGGGTGAGTCCCGGTGCGGAGGGCGTGCGTTTCGTTTTCCTTTGAGATCGTGAAAGTTTACAGCAGCGAGCAGCCGAAGATAGAGTGCTACGAATATGCTTATTCTGTGGCCATTGAAAATCGAACGTAATATTTGTCAATCGATTATTTGGTAATCAACAATCGTGGTTAAAATATTGGATATTAGATAGTAATTATCCGAACATTGACACGAGACGAACATTCTCAAGCCAATTGTTATTATCCTGATTTTTGAAAGGATTCACGTTGCTTCTTCCTTTGGAGTGGAAGAAGATTTTTTATATTTTAACAAGAATCACATTTGAACGCGGTTTTTATCATTATTTTTTAAATTAAAAAAGAAAAATTGAGAAGTGCATCAAGAAAATTAACATTTTTTCTAGGAATAGTATAGTTTACCAGAGATCTAAGTGACTTGAAGAAAAAAAAGCGCACGACAGTGTCGTCTGCTATACAAGGTTCATCAAATACTTTATTATCTGCAGACCTTCCGCATCATCGGGTCAATACGATCGAGATCTTATCATCTAATGCGTGACGCGTCGACATTTAACCGTGGTCGTGGTTCAGTAATCGGTTACGTATATTTTCAGAATATACCTCTGTCATGTGTTTATACTGATTATTTAATTTTTATTTAATTTTTTTTAAACAATTTTGGAAATGATCAAATGATGGAAATGATAACAATTAAGAAATATTGATACAAGTTTCTTAAATTGGTTTATAATACTATAATCATTGATCTCTATGTGAATATTCTAGTGAAAATCTTGTTTGATAACGATGACAAGAGTCTCGAGTCTCAAACATCACTTGTTGAATATATACACATGTAGAGGGATGATTACGGGTTATAAGAGGATTATGAAGTGGCATTTATATCAAGTCGTCGGTTTTTTTCAGCGATCAAACATCACAATATTAAGAAAATGATAATAATATATATTTATTATAAAAGTTAAATATTATATTAACAAATTATAAAGATAAAAAAAGAATGTAAATCAATAATTTGACATTAAATTTTTTGAATTTATTAAATTGACGTCAATTAAAGATTTATTATTATGATAATTTTATTGTTGTCCAAAATAATTTGCTTTATACAATCAATTGGTAATCATCACATTCTCATGGAAATCGAATAAAAAAAATATATTAATCAATGTAAATAATCAGCAGAGGTGTAAAAAAAAAAAAAAAAAAAAAAATAAGAGAACTATAGAATGGCGGAGGGTTGTTGCAACTTTTATGCAAAATCCATGGATTTTCAAGTCAATTTCGTTTTTGTACGTTATGCATGACAGATAAATTTATACTGAAGAGACCCCGGTTAGCGGGGGTTAACATCATCGGGACGGCAGATGTCAGAATGCCAGAGCAGAGCAATGATTACCGCGTGGTGGTGTTTGGAGCGGGTGGTGTTGGCAAGAGTTCTCTCGTATTGCGTTTCGTGAAAGGAACCTTTCGTGAATCTTATATACCTACCATCGAGGATACATATAGACAGGTAAATCTAAAAAAAAAAAACATAAATCCTATAGATATACTATAGTACTTTGTATAATGAACTTTTGCATAAACTCTTGCATAAAGATTTATAAAAAAAATTTTAAATTTATTATTTTTTTTTTATCAAATATACTTTACTATTATGTGTAAAAAAAATATATGTCATTATATATATTTTATATATATATATATATATATAAAATTAAAGATTATAAAAAAATTACAAATTTACCAATTTTTTTTATATAATTTTACAAATATAAAATGAATTTTTGTCATATATTTCATTTTCAAAAAAATTACGTTCTAATATTTATAGTATCTAATATTTATAGATGCGAGATCAATGTGATTATACTTGCATGCGAATTTTATTTTTAATTAATTAATTATTTCTAGAATACCACTATAAACAAAGTTTATTATTTTTTTTAAAATAGAAAATTGTTTTGATTCCTAATTTCAATACATTTTATATGACAATTTTTGGATTTCTCATTTAAATTGATTTTGTAATCCTATGTTTCAAAGTAATTATGTAGAATTTTTAACCGAAATAGAATTAGATTGGATAGGCAAGTAATAAATATATATCGTATATGATAATAAATTTTTTAGATCAGATAAATAACAGGGATTTTCGTGACGTAAATTGCTGACGCTTCGTTGATGATTCATACATGATGCAAGATTATTGTTCTAATTTAATCGCTCATTTTCAAATTATTATCTTATTCTGTAATTATAATAAAATTTACATGAAATTGAATCGCAATTAAGTAATCGAGTTTTCTCTTTCAATTCTTTTTGTTTCTTTTATTCAACATATATATTTATTTAAATATATATGTTTTTAATGTTTAAATATTTTTAATTGATATTTGAATATTTTTAATTTGAATATCTTTTTATTGTTTAATAATTAACAATATTTTTCTTCGTAAATATTTAAGAATATAAAGAATACTTTTAGCTTATACATTTTCATTTTACTCTATGTTGTATATCATAAATATTAATTAAAATTTGTTTTTATCAACTTTAACAAAAATATTATAGATTGCGCAGTAATTGGAATTGCATAATCGTTCGATTAGTCAATAATTCAATTTATCGACAGTTTCGTTCAATTGATTTTTCGCTGATATCGATCGAAATTGTAATAGATTTAAATTATTTTCTAATCAATTCTTGCAATATTAGTTTCAAGCACATTGGAATTACTGAAGAAGTTTTGAAAAGAGAAAAAGTATAAAAGCTTCGTTGGTGAAATTGTTGAGACCTGTGCTGTGTATGCGACGAGAAGCGTGACAAAGGATAAATAAATAATGAAATGGGACGATTATGATACGATATTTCAGGTGATAAGCTGCAATAAAAATATATGCACGCTTCAAATTACCGACACAACGGGGTCTCATCAGTTTCCCGCGATGCAGCGGCTTTCTATAAGTAAAGGTCATGCCTTCATCCTCGTATATTCGGTGTGCTCACGGCAAAGCCTCGAGGAATTACGACCAATCTGGGCCATTATTAGAGAACTTAAAGGGCAGGATATATCACAGATACCTATAATGTTGGTAAGACCTATTTTTTAACATGAATTTTCAATTGATACGTAGAGATTTTTAAGTTTAAAAAATCTTTCATCGATATACATCGGAAATATTACAAAGAAAATATAAAAATTTATTATAAAAAATATCGATGTTCTTATCAATTAATTATTTTCTATCGATAATCTTAATGACTTTCAAATATATTGTAAAAAACTTCTTTTAGTTGTTTTCTTTAAACTTATTTTACTTTAATTTTCGAATTATTCAAAAAAAATTTTGATGCTATTAAGATCGACGAAGAGAGCGATAATATATATATTATTAATATTATTAAATTTTTTAATAATATAAATGATATAATAATAAAAACTATTCGAAAGAATTTTAATAATTTTTTATATAAATTTTATTTTTTAATTATAAATAAAAAAAATAACAAATTTATGATTTGATTTTTCGATTCGATTCTTTTAATTATTTAACAGGTTGGAAACAAATGTGATGAGAGTCCATCAGTGCGTGAAGTATCGATGAGCGAGGGTGCAGCAGAAGCCGCGAATTGGGGTTGTGGTTTTTTGGAAACATCTGCCAAGACGAATCATAACGTGAACGCCTTGTTCCGGGATCTATTGATGCTCGAAAAAAATAGATCAGTATCGTTACAGCCTGTACAAAGTAACAACGCGATCAGTCTGAAGGAGAAATGCTGCGTGATGTAACGAGCCGAAAGTGGAACAAGAAGAATAAGAAGTTGCAATACATCGCATTTTCAGGCGACAAGAAGCTAAAAAAAATGACAAAAGTAACAAGTCGTCGTTGTTGTCATTCTTTTGACCCGGCATAACATCGGCCACGGTAGTCTCGACACGACCAGTAATTAATATAGGTTAGATTTGTGTTAATAAAAGGAATGATAGATATCCTAGAAGGCTACGTGTCGTACAGGGTATGTCTAAAATACTCTTTGTTCATTAAAAAATTTATTCTTGCGCTAAAAAAGTAATTTTTTGAAACGTTTCGAATTCTCTTCAAATGATTGTATATTGTAATGTTATGTTCGTAAGAGACAAATCGATTGTTCATACGACAGTCGATTCGAAATATTATTTTTAGTCTCTTTCTAACGAAACGTTACTCCATCGACAATTTTTTTCAATTTTGATACAGAGTAATGTACTTGGTCTCCTAGATTTCACAAGACCAACGATAAATACGCGTTTTTTTACATGGGATTCGCGATTCACATATATACAATATGCATCTCATCATTCTTTCATGCAGTGATTTGTGAATCGCGATTCATGTATAATACGCATTCAAACGTATGGAGACTCATCCGATGCAATATTTAATTTCGCAGCATTATCCTTATTCAATTTACTACGTAATAAGCGATTTTTTAATTATTTTAACTACACTTCGAAAAAAAATCAGCGGCGGCAAATCAATCGAGGATACGCGAAATCTGAATCTGAATTTTACGAGAATCATCGTTTGAATATTTTCATAAGTGTATGATGAATATCCGTCATATATGAATCATGATTCACAAATCGTCATATAAAAAAAGGCGATTATTTTATACTAGTAAGCTCGTTACATTTTGGCTTTCACCCGTTTGGCTATGTCGAGTTTACTATGCAAGAGGCGTGATTGTTTGAACCGGCAATAACCGATCTTTATATTAAGAACCAACAACAAAAAACGATTTTACATGCCCAATGAAACAAAATGGATTTTTCCTGAAAGAGTAACCGATACAAAATTGTAATAATGAATATATAAGAGATATACTGAATATGATTCAAAAAATAATATGCTCTTTCACGAAAATCTTTCAAAATCGCTGTCTGAGACTACTGCGATCATTAATTTTGGGACCGGTGTCGCACAAGTTTCTTCAGCTAGGAATATAGCATAAGGGGGAACATGCGAACAAGAAACAACAAAATTAGATAAAAGTTGTTACAAGATTGGTTTTTGTTGAATAGTTGTAAGGTTTTTGTAACGATGCTAATTAGGATTTATTACGTCACGTTGATATAAACATATACACAAATACACACACACACGCACACGCACACACAAATACACAGAGATGAACAGAGAAGTTTATGTATTTACATGTACACGTACAAGGTTCATTAGGCATCACGCGTTTTCCGTGTTGACTCATATTTTAGTGTTTTCCTCCTGTATGTTATATACAGACGTAGGTTTGTTAGTGTTTGCGAGGAAACGTTAATTAAAGGGACTCGCCGCGAAGAGCTCGTTTGTTCCTCGACTCGAGTTTTGTTCATCTTGCTACTCGCGTTTATTGTTATAAAAGAGGTACCTAGATTAGGTTTGGGCAAAATTTTCAATATCAGACTTTCAGAATTATTATACGTATCATTAATATAAAACACGAAGGCACAATGATTTTTAAATTCAATTTCTATTGATAATATTTGATGAATAAAAAAAAATAGAAAGTTTGAAAAAAATCTTCGGTTTAGAATATATAGGAAGTATTCATAGATATAACATCGAATTTGAAAATAAGTGACATTAAAAAATTTAAATTAGATTTTTAAAATTGGATTAGATTCTAATTTTGGTAATATTTGAATCTATGTTTAGTTTAGATTATAGTTGAGATTTAGTTAGACTTCAAAAGTTTTCTAATCTTAGAACTAGTGTTTTTGAATTTGTATTTTGATATTATGAAATACTATCAGAAAATATAATGGTCGATGAAGAATATTTATCCCTAATACCTATATATATATATATATATATGTATACACGTGTATACAAAATTTAACTTAATAGTATATTTTATAATAAACTTTTTTTTTTTTTTACAGAAGAATAGAATGAATTCTATTAATCTATCAATTTGAAAAATTTGCTCAGACTCCACCTCGATTTTGTTGGAGCCATTATTACAATTTTCTTTGTATTTAATTCTTATTCGATGCCGTCTCTATTGTATTATATTGTATTGTATTGTAAAACTTTCTTTTGTTTAAGTAATTCAATGGAGACACGAGTGGATGAAAATGTAAATTCTAATTTGACCATTAGAATATCTGCGTTGCTCGCTTTCTGTGAACATCAACGAATAATGATTCCAGCCACTTTTTACGCAGTCAATTTTCTTGTCTACTCGTGCCCATATGTTCAATCATAGCTTTAAAGGACGAACAGTGTATTCTCGACTCAGTCCGACATATTATTGGGATTAATGAAAGCGAATATTATCCCGTCGATATTACAATAGACAAACTATCAGTGTCATTACTATGATCATTATTATTACTAACGGTTATTTCACGAAAGGGATACATATATCTTATATTGTATCTTGAGCATACGAGCATATACGTGAGTGCACCATTTTAGAAACGAGGGCGGTTTCACGTCAATTCACTTATATTTCAAGATTTACATTATAGCACAAATCTAATTTTATAACTTATAAATAAAGAAAAGCGGAATTAATTTAAATTCAATTATTATTCAACTATATTAAATTTTTTTTTTTTTTTAATATTGTACATAGTTGAAAAGATGGGAAAAATTTGTTCAGTGTTGCTTTAATTTCTTGATGACATGATGCATATATGCATATGTGCATACATGCATTAGCTCATCTATATGTGAATGTATGTATACATATATATGTTCACTGTTATATTTAGATACAAGGTTAAATAGAGTTTAGTCAAAGGCGAATCTGACCTTATGAAATCGACCCTCAGCAAGCTAAAAGATGAGAAAAAAGAAGATAAATTAGGAGGAGGAAAAACGAAGAAAACACACATGCACACACATGCGAATTAAAAATCGGTAAATCATATTCTATGATTTTTTCGGGGCCATACATAATTGATGTAATTTATAAAAATTGTGAGCTTCTTCCGCGTAATCGTAGATCAATTTTTATTCTTTTTATATTATTTGTAAGAATTTGCAATCATAATTTTTAATTTAATCCTTTTTTAATCACGATTAATATTTAAAATTACATTTTTATCTTATCGAAGATTCACAATACAATTTTCTATCTGCACTGGAAATCAGTGCTCCTTTTACGAATATTGATGAACAATTTTGTAG
Organism: Apis laboriosa; assembly: GCF_014066325.1. Classification (NCBI taxonomy): domain Eukaryota; kingdom Metazoa; phylum Arthropoda; class Insecta; order Hymenoptera; family Apidae; genus Apis; species Apis laboriosa. The sequence goes on from NW_025223501.1 coordinate 444,725, forward strand.
AACAATTTTATCGAGAAATTGCGAAATTATGCTTCTTTTTATACTTCGAATTGATAAAATTCGTGATTTTCAAAGGATTAATTTTGAAGCTTTCTGGTGATATAAACAATTATGTTGTAACGAAGATTTTTTTCAGTGAAATCGCATATGTACTATGTCCTCGTTCGAAGAGTGCGCGTTTTTGTTTGCGCATGCGCCGATCGCGCACTCTGTGATTTTGAAAAGTTTATACGCGCCAAGCAGAATAACGTACACGTATAAATTGAGAGCATCAATTTTTTATCGTGTTATGATTGCTAAGGCACGCACGACCATGAAACATAGAAATCACGATGGATCTCTTACGATATTACGCTTTATTTTTTATTATGTCTATATGAATGTCCAATGTACCTTGATATTTCATAATCCAATCGAAGTTATTATTCGAAGACGAAAAGAATTAGAACAATTTTATAGAAGTTGAATTTGATTAAATGATTTGATAAAAAGTTATAAAAGTATAGATAACATTAATATCAGATGCATTTATTACAGAAATTTATAGATATAAATAATATATAAGAAACCTATAAGTTTCAAATCGATTAAAATATTTGATTAAATTTTTATATGAAAAATAGGAAATAATGGGGAATATATTATGAATGCAGCATGCAAATATAAATACGAGTGGAATATTATTCTATTAAAATTATATTTAAAGTTATAAAAATTTAAATAGTATACAAAAAGTAACCAAAAATTTTTAATAACTTTATCAATTTCTTTTTTATAATGATATAGAGATTAAATGCATATTTGTGTGCGAAATAACTCGAGTTCCATTCCGAAATACTTATCTATTCGATTTTTCTTCATCATTTTTCCTATAGATTAATCTCAATGAACTTATGGAGAAGGGGGAAATATTTTAGTGTGATATTGACTGAGTTTATCACTTAAAATAAATTAATAATCATTGTCGAAAATTAAAAAAAGAGAAAGACAAAAGATATTAAAATTCGTCTTCGAATATCGAAGTTTTTCGAAATCTTTGGAATGTGAAGAAGAGAGGGAGGTCGTTCGTGCCAAATTTCGAAAAGAATAAATACGTTGTCGTTATTTACAGGAATTTACCTATTTAGGCTTAAGCTTGTTGTTAAGTGATACGATCGATTTTAAAACACGCATTCTCTCTTGATATCATATTCGTACCTTCTCGTTACTTTTTTAAAGAAGGGAAGAAAGGATATTAAGGATGTCAATGACCATGTGAAAAACAGCTAATGCTTGTCCACACTTTGCTTCCTGCAAAAATTCAGTGTAAACGAAGAGAGAAGGAATATTTAATGAATTATAAAAAAATATGGTTGAATCGAAGGTGGGGGGGAGGAGGGGGAGGAAGAGAAAAAGAGAAATAAAATTAAAAAAATAAAAAAAAACCAACATAATGTAAGTCTGTGATTGATTTGAAAATAATATCAACGAAGTTTTACCATATCAACAAATAGTCATATCAATAATTTATCATATCCATATACATATACTCAGGTTAAACTAAAAAAAAAAAAAAAAAAAAAAAAATAAAAATGTGGTTGAAAAAGAAATAACATTTATAGTGCAATGTGGGTGGGAAAGAAAATAAAAAATAATAAAAAAAAAAAAAAAAAAAAAAAAAAAGAAAAAAGAAAAAGCTCGAGCGTAAAAAAAAAAGAGATATAGAGAAGTCTACATTTAATCGGTAAACTCTCCCACCTTTGACAGTCGTAATTCGACAAAAACGAAGGAATCACATATCATGGCTGCACATTCCATATATTCGTGGGAAGTGCGATTAGAATGGCACAAAGAATGTTTTAATACTTAGTGAAACAAAGAAGAAATGAAGAAAATGAAACGTATGATATCGAGAATGATAGATTTATTGTTGCGACAGCTCGTTTATTATTAATGTTCAGACTCCAAAGTCGTTTAACCGGCTACGAATCTGTACTCGTGAAAAAAATGAAAAAAAAAAAAAAAAAAAAGATAAAACTGCGAATTATACAATCTTGATTCTTGACGATAAATTTTTTCTCTACAACCACATTCTCTCTCCAGTTCCTCTCCTGGCCATTTTCTTTCGTTACATCGTCATTAGTATTATTTTATCTTTGTTATTTATATACAATTTTTATTACATACAGATTTATTTTTTAAAAAAAATTCAAATATATTTTCATTATTTTCTTTTATTTTCAGAATGATAGATTTCATTTCAGATTTTATTTCAATTATTCATTATTTATTATTTCTAATGAATTTTTTATCCATTTATTATTTTAACTTTGTTACATCGCTCAAAGATCGAATCGTTATCGTTAATAAAATCAATCATATTGTTAATAAAAATATTAAAAGAATTTTAGAAAATTGAAAATTTAAATTTTTAAACTTATTAAAGATATAAAAGAATCATTAATATCTCTCATTTCAATTTTTTTACATTTATATTTCTTTTAAAATATTAAAATATCAACATTAAAAATTTCAACTTCTATGCATGCTTTGAAATTTAATTAATAGAAGAAAAAGAGTAAAAGAGTTGTATCGAGATTAAAATCGTAGTATTTTGGATCGATTGCTAAGGGATGATTTTATGCACCGTATATAAAAGCCAGAAGGTATTTTTACCTTGGAGAATGAGACGTTTCGTTACTACCCATGTCCAAGGAAGTGTCAGTGGATCTACTTAGAAAGTCGCAGAAGCCAGAAGTGACCCGGTAGGAGTGGCGGAAGAGAACAAACATTGGCGGGCCAATCGTGAAGAAAGGGTGGTCCTATGAATGTTTATCTTGTTGTTCCTTCGGAGGGATGCTGGAATCACTGCAAAGTCCGATAACGTGTAAGTATATGGTGCAGAGCCAATCGCGCGATACCATGGAAAAATCCAAATGTTGCTGAAGATTAGAACGAAAATTCTTTCAGCTCGCTTTCCATTCAGTCGTCCATCAACAATTGTCCTGTCTCCAGTTAATTTTTCATTTATTATATTCCATTTCTGTTTAGATAAATTGAAACAAATAAATCTGTGAATCGTTATCATCATTATTAGTGGATGATTAATAAAAAAAAAAAAAAAACAAATATTTTTTGTGTCAGTAAAATTTTACTTATTTATTTATTCTTTTTATCAGTTTCATTCATTATTGGTGAATTAAAAGAAATAAAAATGTTGACCACTATTAATATTTTATTAATCAGAAAGATTTATCTTTTGTACCAATAAAATTGTTAGATAAATTAAAATGAATGAATCTGTGAATCATTGTTAGTGGATGATTATGTTGCGTGGAAAGAGTAAAAAAGTGGAGAATGAAGAGACAGAAGGTGAGCTGAAACAGAGGAGGCCGAAGTGTGCTCGGTGTAGAAATCATGGCTTGATTTCTTGGTTGAGGGGACACAAAAGAGAGTGTCGTTATAGGGAGTGTCTTTGTCCGAAATGTTCTTTGATTGCAGAAAGACAGAGGGTGATGGCTGCACAGGTAATATTTTTCTTCGATTTCAACTTACAATAAAAATTTAAATATTTCATTTTGTCAATTAATTATATTTTGTTGATTTTCTGTGATTTTGAAAACTTTTCAAAAACTTTTTGATGTTGATTCAAAATGAAGACATATTTGACGCACACATTTATTGAAACGATAAAATTGTAATTATCCTATTTCCAGTGGGTGTTTAATATAATTTTTTTATATATATATTAAAAATAATTAATGAATTTTTACTTCATTGCAAGTAGATAAAAATATAGAAAAAAAAGATCAACATTGTTACCTTTAACATTTAATAAAATTAATCATCCTTTAATAATTTTTCATATAGCCAAAGTGCTATTAAAAATCCTGACTTTTGCAAGAAAAAAAAAGAAAGAAAACAGAAGGAAGTTAATGACAAAGAGATATTCAGTTTCTATTGTACTTGTACCACTCGATCTCCTTTTTCTCTAATAAGAGAAAGAAAGTCGATCAAAATGGGAAAGAAGAGGAATTAAATCCATTAACGCTTGGTGTTGCGTTTCATTTCTGTTTGCATAGGCATTATGACACTCGATACTTCATCCATCCTCTAGCTCGATGGTAACATTACTATCAGATTCTCAAACAAACCTGCGTGAAATGCAGAAAATATTGGCTTCTGAATCAAGTTTAAATTCCATCAATCAACCGTTAATTTGTTTGATTTCTTTTACATTAATGATCATTACTTCTATAATTATATATACTTGAAAAATATTCAATTTCAAAGGCTATTAAAAATTAAAAATGATGTCAAGTATTTAAATAATTTTAAAATTAACTTGGGATCTTTGGAAGTGATATTCATGGTTATTTCATCTTCTTTAAATATTCAAATAATACAGATTATTAGAATATTTTAATTTTCATCATTGAATTTATAATATTAAATAATTCTTTTGGAAAAGTGAAATCTTAAAAATATATTAAAATTCTTCTGAAATATTTGAAAATTATTATTTTCTTTGTTAAACATTCAATTTTAAACATTATTGAAATTTATTATAATTATTCAAAATGAATTTAAAACAATTTATGATTTTATCGCAAAATAAAATATATTTTTCAAAATAGGATACGATTTCGTATCCTCTTGGATTCTTAGTTACTTCATCTTCGTTTTAGAAGAAGCATAAAATCTAAAAGAGGGACACTCTGTCAGACTTCCTCAATAACTCTGACAATGTGAAACAATATAGTGGGTGGTCTGGCCGGGAATAACACGTGCCAAATGGTCCCATATGTATCTCTATTGACATTGGCTGTTAAGAAAACACATATGCAGTATCAGCTAAGCGGTTGGTCCATTTATAAATTGGACGCAGAGTCATGATCTGATCTGACTTCATTTTTCATTGTGAATGCCAATTTCTATATTTTTGTGTTATATTTATCATAATTAATTGCATTAAATCAATCACGAAAAGGTGGCCCTTAAGAGACAACAGGCGGCAGAAGATGCTATTGCTCTAAAAATGGCTAAAGTCGCAACTGGTCAGAAGCTCAGTCGATTACCTCCGGGAAAAATATTTGGTATGGCAGTAACCGATCCAAAATCAATTGGGGATAGCAACAAACAAGAAAATCCTCCTTCAAAAGAGGACCTAGGAGATGAAGACTCGAAAAAGGACGACTCTTTAAATGATCAATGTCTCAATTCATCAGTATGTAATCACATAGTAACGTAAAAATTTTATACAATATAAAATTGTATATCAATATAAAAAATTAGAAACAAATTACTTAAACAAAAATTTCAAGAATAAAATATCAATTGAAGTGCTATTGCCATTTATAAATTGAAATTACAGTTCGATTAATCGATGTAGTGTCAACGGTATTGAGATACAACACCTAATTGATCAATACTCTTTCTACAGGTGATTAAGGAGAGCACACCAAAGAACAAAAACCTAGTATTCAATGTGAACAATAGAGAGGAAACAAAAGAGAGCAGTGTGTCTCAAACTTCAGTGGAAACATTAGCTCGTCTTTTTCCCAATACAAAGCTCTCAGTACTACAATTAGTGTTGCAAAGATGTGGTCAAGATCTATTGAAAGCTATCGAATATTTTGCTAGTGACAGTTTTGGAATCAATTCGACAACTTATACTTCAGCCTTTCAGCCTCCTCAAAGCATTAACGAGGCCAGGTCTAACGAACAAATTGCTGGTACTATGTTGGCTCCAATTTATTCCAGTCTTTCAAGAAATTTCTATGGAGATGGCTATTGTTTCTTAAATATCGTTCCTGAACAATTTCCTAACAGTATAGTAGATGCAACAGCTTGTACCGCATTGCCAATCAAAAATAGTGGACATGAACAAGAAGGAGTAGCTTTAAATGTTCAATACAATAATTATTTCAATTCAGGAACGCAACAACAACTGAGAGATCATGTGTATACTCAAGTTACGGATCATCTTTCTCCAAGACCTAGTTTCCTTCATTTACCATCGGTATTGCCAGGAATTCCTTGTGTGCAACCTAATTGCTCTCAATGTATCTATAAATTTCCCTGAATTGGAGAATATTTATTCCTTATAGTAATATTTATTGAACGCTCTTATGGAAGAATACATGTATTTCAAAACATTATTAACGTATATCGTGTCTGAATTTCTACCTAACGAATATTTGCATGGTATCGATATCAGGAGAATTTCCGTGATTGACAGTCCTTGATCTTCAAAGTTTACTGCGATCGGTTGGATTAAGCGAACCGTGTTCTTGACACGCATCGCTTGTTTTAATGTCACCCTTGTCTCTCTATGAATTGAACTTTGATCGTGAAGCGTGAAAAAACTTGCTAGAGTTGTATACGTACTTTTTTTAAATTGCAAAAGATTTTTGTATGTGATCGCGATTTATTTTGATTTAAATACTAATAGTCTTTAATTAAACCATTTTCTTTATAAAATAATTATAAATAATCATGTTATTTAATGTTATTTAATGTAAGAAATCATAAGAGCATTTTTATGATATACAAAATTATTATTTTGTAATAAAAAAAAATTGTTTTTAACAAAAAAATCTTGATAATATAATAATTTAATTTATTACCAATATCTTGTATACTATTTTTTAATTGTTTTATATTGTTACTTATTTTATATTTTATAAATAACTTTATTTTATAAAGTTATTTATTGGTAAACGAGGGTTTAAAGTGCTCTTAAACTTAGTCTGTAATGACGTAAATAGCTAAGTTATTTATATGTTATTTACAACATAACAAAAAAGAGGAGTTTATAAAAGAGTTATTTTGTTAGTATTTCTTAGTTTTTCTCAAAAATTGGTAGAAAGTTTCTCGCTGCAGCTATCGCGTAACTGCTAATCTAATAAGATGGCAGTAATGGAGTTAAGAAGGTTCAATTGACTGTTCAAACAGTACCAATATCGTAGATCAATTGTCGATGCCCGGAAGCGATTTACTTTGGCTTTGGTTTTTAGGGAGATAAAACAGGTTAACCCCGTAGGGAATCTCTCCTATCCATCGTGCAACGAATTATAACAAACTTGACGCCATGTAGAGAATAATACGTTTTGATTTTTCTTTCATTTACTCTGAAATAGATAGAAAGAAAAGACAAACATTGAGATTCAACTGCCACATAAGGATCATTTTTTTATTTGATTCTTTAATAAACATATTACGGCATATACTATACCGTGAATATAACATTTTCTTTTCTTTTTTTTTTTTATGTTGTTTCATTTTTGGTACATATATACATTTGATTTTCTCACTCTAATAGACTCTAAATACAATGCTGCCGCCTTAATATTGCGACAATAACTTTATTTTTGTATATAATAATCTATCGATGAAGATGCTGTTTTATTATCATCACGATGATGGTTATTACAATAAAAATGATTATATTTGTAATGATCATTAATATAATTATTTTTGAATCTACTGGCGAGAGAATCCTGTATGTTATGAATACGTTAGATCAAATATGTTTTTTTTTTATGCTCTATGTTTAAGAATAATACTTATTTGCTTAATAATAGGCACATCAGTTTATGCTAGAGCAATCAATATCATATTAAGGTTCCTCTATGTGAATGTTATATAAAAATATTAATCTTTCAATCCAGAATATTTTGTAAAAATATCGAATTGAAAGATTAATAATGTTATGCATATAACATTTTCGTTATATATTCCAGTTTCTCGAATATATCTTTAGTTTATTTTAGAAGAACAAGAATTAGTCATAATTGTTGCCAAATTCTCATAATTAGGTTCTTTGAATGAGGGTTCATATTAATTTTTATATTTTTTTGAATTACATATTAATTTGCTCGGTAATATATACAATGTTTTATTTTATAATCTTTCAATGAAAATCGTGCACCCAAATCAATGATAACTTGCATTCTTCTTAATCAAGTTTAAAATCGAAGATGTGGTTTGTTTTTAATCATATGTCTGTAATAATTAAAATAAAGTAATTGAATTATTATGCAATTATATAAATAATTCTATGAATAGACTTATCAAGATAACATACTTATCAAGATGTTCCCAGAATACCATTAATGCTGCCCGATCCAAATGTCTTTTTGTCCTACTTAGTTCAATCACTGTTACTGCCCAACGTGCTACATTTGCATCTAATCTCATTTCATCGTATTTCAGATGAAATGCACAAACTAAAATATATAGAATAAAAATTGTTAACATTTACTTAATGTAAACATTATTTCATTTATATTTCATATAAAAAAAATTACTTTTTGAAAAGATTTCAACAGGGTTGCCATCAAAAGGCCAACCTTTAAATTGCCAAGCAGGACCCATTACAAATACCGCGACGACTCTTTCCCAATCTGCATTTGTAAGTTTTTGTGGATTATCTACTACTCTATATGGTACAGTGAGTCCTCCTTCTTTTCTACGTTGCAAAAGGACTTCATTTTCTCGTTTACAGCCCTGTGTACGTTTTTCTTCATTACTAACATATTTCAGATCTTGCAATATATCTTTTGCGTTATACATTGTGATAAGTGATGTGTTTGCACTTGGAATGATAATAATAGGAGTTCTACTAGGCCGTTTATTTTGCGCTGCTTGTTGTGGAGTAAGTTTTGCAGCGGATGTTGGCAGCAAACCAGAATTAGGAGTCGCGGAAGGATTACTTGGTGGTTTTCTAACCGCTGGATTGGTACCTTCTGTTACAGACTTTAGAGTCATACCATGATATGTACCCATAGTATCGATTTTAAATCCTTCTGTTTCCTCTTTTTGTCTGATAAATCTTTCTTGATCATAACGATTGTAAACTGCTGGCTGTGGTAAAGGACGCATTGGTGTGGAACGTGGAGTAACCATTGGTGTAGGTGCAGTAGGACCTTTTTGTCTACCTTCTTCGCGGGCTTTGATACTCTGAAGAATTGCAAATATATTTTTTGCAAATATTTTTCCACTACTTTGTAAAATAGTCGCACGTGTTCTCCATTGCCTTTCCCTAGAAACTATATCCTTTGTATCATCAACATCCATCAATATAACACGTAAATCAGATCCCATTCCAATATCATCATTTTCTTTAATTGTGGTACGTTTTTTAGCTAAACGTTTAGCCTTGATAGCTGCAATTTTTTCTACAGACATGGCCTCAGAAAGAGATTTAATATTGTCTACTGTAACAGAAGCTTCTTTTGGAGCATCCAGTCTAGCAGCAAGTTGCTCCTTAACTTTTTGAACATGTGTGTCCTCAAAACGAGGTTTTTTAGAGGAACCACTTTCCAATCCATCTTCAGCTGTTCTTTTAACTTGAGTAGGGATTTCTAAAGGAGCAGATTTATCTATGGCGGCTGATGTAGCAGTTTCACCATTGAGATAAGCCAATAAATCTTTTCTATCTGGTCGTCGAACAACTGGTATATTCTCTGCAGCAGCTTGTCGCACATATACAGGATGTGTAAGTTGTACATGTTTCAGTAAAAAGAGAAGGCACTCAAGAGTATAATATTCCTTTGGTGTTCCTTCTTTACCAGATCTACAACAAATTACATAGCGTACTTTATCATTTGTTAAATATCTTTTATAAGTAAAAAATATTAATTTAAAAAAAAAGAATGTCACATTAAGAGTATGTTTTATTTTTATTCATGTAACCAAAAAGAAACAAAACACTCACATAAACGAAGACACTGTAACAAACGAGACAAAAAATGATTTTCTTTTTAGTTTCTAGAATTCAAGAATTGTAGAAATAAGTGATAAGTTTTAAAAAAAATGCTAATAATATTTTTTATTATTTTATTGTATTATTTTATATAACTGTTTATTATTTTATTGATGATAAAAGGATTATATAGAAGATTGACTAATGGTGGAATCTGTTCGAGGTTACAGCTGTCGCAATTCAATTTTTAAAAAACTTAACCTGTACTTACCCATAAGTCAAATAGTTAGTTTTAACATTTTTCGGCCAGGAGAATTCACCGAAAATAATTTGATTTTCACGTTCAATTATTTCTTTTTTATTAACATTATATTGTCTGAGCAAGCTCAGCGGGTCCGCCATGATTATAAACTACTACCCCACCTTCGGGTGATATGATAAACCAAAAAATAAATTACCATACACACGGTGCATCAGTCGTACACGTCAATTTTGGAATGTATATATCGATTGTGTATCACTACTAACATTAAACGTCATTTATAATATTTCGGTAACAACTTAGTAAAAATATAATTTCAGAATATTTCCAGTTCATTCTTAAAAAAACATATTTATATATCAGAAAATACTTTTGAGCCAAAAGTGAATCGTTTTTAAAGTGCACCCTTTGCGATTATATCTTTATTGACGCTTGGAATAACGATAAGGAATTAATTGTTGTGCCAAATAGTCTTCGAAATCTTTACCAGTAAGGTATTTTAATTGAATCTGTTCACTTTAGTTTTGATTATTATTTACTTATTGTGAACATCGATGCTAATTACTAAAGAACGATGAGCTACCCGGAAAAACAGGATAATATAACGAAAGATGAATGGGTTGCCAAGCTGGAAGAAAATTCTTACACACAACGTGTCTCTATGAACAATTTAATTATGAATTATTTAGTTACAGGTTAGTTTTTCTAAATAAAAATATTTTAACCTGTATATTTTAATTAAGTAATTTTATTATAGAGGGATTCAAAGAAGCTGCAGAAAAATTTCAACAAGAATCTGGAGTAGAACCAACAGTGGATTTAAGTTCTTTGGATGATAGAATTCGAATTAGAGAAGCAATTCAAAATGGTCGTATTCAGGAAGCAACAGATTTAGTGAATCAGCTACATCCAGAATTATTGGATAATGACAGATATCTTTATTTCCATCTGCAACAATTGCATTTGATTGAATTGATTCGTACAGGAAAAATAGAGGAAGCTTTGCAATTTGCTCAAGACAGATTAAGTGAAGCTGGAGAATCAGATGATGTAATTTTATGTGAATTGGAGCGAACCTTAGCACTATTGGCTTTTGATGAACCTCATAAAAGTCCATATAGTGATTTACTTCATCCAACTCATAGACAAAAGGTATAAATTACAAATATTATAAATATTACATGTTTATAATATTTACATTTTATTTTTAATTCATTACAAAAATAATTTTATATATAATGTATTTTATATATAAATTTACATTAAATTTATAAAATTTCATTTTATTTTTCTTTATTCTTTGTATTTTGCTTTTATATATGAATTATCTTTTTTAAAAAATTAGATAGCAAGTGAATTAAATGCAGCTATATTGAAGATGGAGCATAAAGAATCAACTAGTCCACGATTAAATAACTTATTGAAGATGATACTTTGGGCACAAGATGAATTGGAAAAGAAAAAAGTGAAATATCCAAAAATGACTGATTTAGGTAGTGCCACTATTGAAAATCCAAAATAATTTTAAATCAGATAAAATATAAAACAACATGAATATATTTATTAATATGCGCGCGAGAATATGAATGCATCATATGGATAAGTTGAATCATATGGATAATTAACATATGAATAGGATTTAGAGAAGGAATAGACTTGAGTATTTTGATATACTCCTGTTCAAATTAGTAATAATTATTTTCTATAAGAATCATATATTTATAAATTTTGATGATATATATATTATAATAGATGCAAATTAAGAGAGAGGAATGCACTGATTACGACAATTACGCAAGTTTTTAACATTGCAAACTGAGGTTATCATTATAATTCTCTCCATGCGTATTACACCATCGACACGATAAAAAAGTACAAGTTACCAGCTTGCAAAGAAGTTCATCGATATTTTTTAAATAATACGAATATGTCAAGAAACGGACCATTTTAATTAATATCTGTGCAATATATAATAGATGAGTCATCGTCGCGAAAGTAATTTTAACATTGATTATAACTTGATTATAAATATATTATATTATGTTATATTACAGTAGAATCGGTTAAGTATCGATAGTGTTTATTATAAAAAATAGAGAGATATAGTAATACATTACTAATAGTTTAGGAATAATATATGTAATAATTATTCAATGTGTATAAAAATTTATATTTGGTACTATCGATGTAGTAAAAAAAAAAAAAAAAAAAAAAAATGAACAAGCATTTTAGGGATTTTTGAATATATATTCCTCTCTCGGGTCGTGTTTATATCGCATTCGATTTTTATAAAAATGTAAGGAATATTAAATAATATTTGTCATGTACAATTTTTTTCATTTAAAAATTACCAACCAAACATATATTCCATTGCTTTTGAGACTAAACCTGTAGATTTTTGTGGAACATTTTCTGGTGATCTTACTGATTGAGAGCTAAGATTTTGATTATACCCAACTGCCAATGGTCTTGCACTTTGTATTCTAATTGGCGTGCGTGGTGTACTATATTCTGGTGATTTACTGAGTCGTCCTATATTACAAAAAGATTTAATACTTCCATTCATTTTCGAACAACTTCTTTCTTTATCACACCGCAATATAACACCCTCATCTGTACAAGGAATTACGCCGATCATTATAGATCCAGATACTATATTTCCATTACATGCAAGTGCCCTTTGTGCTTCTAGTTCTGAAGCACATTTTAAGTGTATCCAATTGCTTTGTGAATGTGGTGGAGGATGTTTATCTACTATGCGAACTCTGCTCGAAATATGAGCCAAAACATTATTCATATCACTAGGAGGAAAACCAAAAACAGTTACCCATTGTAAAAGACCTTGTGATTCAGATGTATTAGGATTCAATCCACTATCACTGAATATAGAACTATGCAAAAGTCTTGGTTGATTATATGATATACTTTGATTTGGTGTTGATAAACTGCATTGATTAGATGTAGTTTTTAAACTTTCTACAGTATCAAATAATTCTACTGTTGGAGGTCCACCAGAATGACTTTCTGTGACTATTTGTGATGTATTAGGAGTATTAGCACCTCTGAATACTGCTTTTTGACGATTAGTACGATAGTCTGGAGTACCATAATTAGATAATGGAGATGTAAGTCCACTATGTCCAATATGCAATTGTTTTGGAGTATCTTGAGGACTTGTCAAATTAATTTTAGCAGGCTAAAAATTAAAAATAATTATTTATTATATTGTATATATATTATGTAATGAATTTTGATAATAAATTTTACTTACTGTAGTAGTATCACCTAAAAGAAAACTTGGAAGATATGCAGAAGTTCCTGGACTTCCAGGACTTTGCATAGGACTTCCAGCAGGTGATCCTAATGTCATAGGCTCCATCTGAATAAAAAAATAGTACTCTATTAAATGTTTGGTTAAAACTTTGTTTCTTTTGGTATAGATAATTAATTTATATATTAATTATAAATATTAATATTGTAAGTATAATTTACTATTTTTATAATTTAATTTATATTATTCATTTTAATATTTATTTATAATATTTTATTTATTTTTATTTTATATATTTTAAACATTAAAGATTTTATTTAATATTAATTTTGATTTTTGTTGAGGTTATACATTCGAAATTTATAAATACGTGCATATAAAATATATATTTTAAAATTAAATATGTATTTTTTGCTACATACTATTTTTATTTAAAAAATTCTGCAAATTTCTAGTGTAAAATATATAAATATTTAAATATTTAAAGTTGTTAATATGTCTAATAGATATTTAAATAACGAACAATATTTGACTTCCACTAATAGATGTCTCTCTATGATGAAAAAACGTAAAAATTATTTGAATTATTTGTATAATGATATTTATTTTTATATTTTACATAAAATTTATAATAAAAAAAACAAAAAATTTATATATTATAGATTATAATTATATTTATAATTATTATATCTAATTATTATATATTAAAATAATACAAAAATTTTTAATCCTTTTACATGTTCTGCATTTTTAAATTTAATACAAATTAAAATTTTGATTTCATTTGATTATGATTATTCTATTATTGATTTATAACTCGATTTATAACTTGTTGATATTTTCTAGTTGTCAGTGCACTTTATCACATAAACAAGTGGGAAGCTATTATTGTGTCACTGTATTATTTTTGTCTTATTTTTTGAACATAATGCAAGTACAGTGATTTTTGTTTTGCATTTATGAATACTAATATTAATATTTCAATTTTTGCGCGTTTTATGTGAATAAGAAAATGCATCAATTAAAAAACTCTCTAGATCAATTTGTGGTATTATTCTTTTCTCAAAAATCATCGTGACAGTTTGTCACAATGGCTGGTGTGAAGTGTGTAATTTTGATTATGCAGTAAGTAATTTTATTTTTTATTGTTGAATTTATAAATTAGTAGGTATTAATTTACTAACTTTGTTAATTTAATAATTCATTAAATATTGTAATAATAAAAATAATTAGTTATTTCTTTTTCAATCGTTTATTTAATTATAGAGGTTAATTACTTCCGATAATTTATATGATTTTTTATAAGATTTAAATTTAATCATTATTGAATTTTTTTAATGGAATTTAAAATTATTATTTCATCTTAATATAATTATTTAAAAATCTTATTTTTTTTTTGTATTAATTATTAATCTGTTAAGACAACTTTTTAGGCGGGAAAAATTTCAATATGGATACTATTCCATAGAAAAGATTGATATTTTATATATTATATATCCATTCTGTTTTTTCTGTTTGATTATTCGTAATTTATCATTATAATTTATGTATATACAATTATTAAAAATATTAGAATAAAAATAAAAAAAATTAATGAATCATTTCAGTTTTTAATTTGAAATTTTTATATTAAAATTCCAATTTTTATTATTATTATAGTTTATTAGAATTTTAATCGTTATTATTAATATTAAAAAACTAATTAATTTTTTTCTTTTTTTTTTTTGAAATAATTATTTTATTTTTTCAAAATAATTTTTTCAATAAATTATATTTTAAATTATAATCATGTTTTATGTTTTGCTATAGATATTTCTCTGCCTTCATGATAATTTTTTGTTATGCCGCATAGATGACAAGGTTTTTCACGTCTAGTGGTAAGTCGCATGCTTTTTTATTCCTTCGATCATACACACAAGCATAATGATATATGAATTATAATATTTTTTTTCTATTGTTTTATTATATTTATTATATTATGTATTTTATTTATTATATTAGATCAAATCACAAAATTTCTTGTATCGCATTTCTTGTATCAATATTATTTTAAGAAAATGAAAATTTTAAGAAAATTATATTGATAATTAATTTTATATTAAATAAATAATACAATGAATAATATTGATAATTTAAATATATAATCATCTTTTAGATGAAAATATATGAATAATATTATCAATTATAAATTAATAATTTTTTATTATATGTATATTATATTGATATGTATATTAAAATATGCAAATAGTGTGCTTATATTTATTGAAAGCATTTCAGGATATTTTCTCTAGTGTAAATTTCTTTTGGATATTATAAATATGTTGTGTCTATTTTACCATTATTTAGGTTAAGTTAGATTTCTAACTGGGATTTATTTTTTGAGGTTAATTTGATTAGATAGATTATATTTAACTAAAATATATGTATATATATGTATATATAAATAAATACTTAATATGAAAATATTGAATAAATAAGATGTATTTATAATTAAGTGTATGCATTAAGAGTGATAATTAAATTAGATTAAATGATGCAGATAGATAATGTAGTAATGTATTTGTTTATGGATAATATCTTTGAAATTTATTAAATTTCAAAGTACAAAAAGGAAAAAAATGAAATGAGAACAGTATTATAATATTGAATTTTAATAACGATGAAAATTATGTACATATTTACAGCTTCATTAAACACTTATTTGACAAGTATCAGAATTTTGATACACTACTATGTAAGAAATACATTTTTAGCTTAGATACTTACACGTTTATATGGTGTGATTCTCGCATATGTGATTTTGTTTTCATTTTTCTTTTTCTTTTGTGCTTAATGACATTTTAAGTAAATGAAATATCATTTAAATAAAAAGAGAAAGAATTGATTTCGTACAAATTCGAAATTTCGATTTGTATTAAAATTTTTGAACTTTCGCGCACATAAATATTTGTGATAATATCAATATAGGAATAATATTATATATGTATAAAGGATTCATCAATAAAATTCTCGCAATAAATAACAATGAATATCATTAGCAATATTTAATTAACAATCTTTCTTGTGAAATTGCTTCGTACAGGAAGACAACTCTCACTAATGATTTTCTAATATAAATATAATTTTTTTTTAGGGATAATCTTATATCTTAAAATATCATTGTAAGGATATGAAAAAGATGCTAAATATTTCTTTTTAAAATTTTTTTGTTTAGCAATTTCATAAGAAAAACTAATTTTGCAAAAAAAAAAAAATTTGTAACATTTGTAACATTTATCTTTCAAATATGAATAATTGAGTTTTTAGGTTTCGAATTAATTTTATAAATTAAAATTTGTTCACACACATAAGATGATTTTGCATTAAAACATCGATACAATATACTTTTAACTATAATTTTTTCTTTGCTTAAAAAGATATTTCATTGCGACGCTTTTTTATAATGGCGCATGTTTTTATACAGACTTCAATTCCTCATATTTAAATGATTCGCGCAGGAAAATTTGAGACATGATAGATTAGTACGATCATTGAATGCAGAAATCTAGATAAAAATATATATTCCTGAAATATCTATTGTAGCTGAGATTATATTATATGAGATGTATTATTTGTATCAGTACTGGGTATTTTTATTTTTAAACTATTTAAATTTTATGAAGTTAATAATTTTTATCTTTTAAAGTAATTGAAATGAATTTTTACAATAAAAAATAAATCATTTTTAATAATATAAAATTATCTTTAAATTATATTTTCATCATTTCAAATATTTTCAAAAAAAATTTATTATATAATTATTTATTAAATTAATATTATATAATTATTTATATAAAATTTATTATATAATTATTATTATATAATTATATTATTATATGATTAAAATATACAATTATTATATTAAAATGAAATAATATCAATTTAATCAAAATAATAATTACCCAGCATTAGTTTGTGCAGAATTTGTTTGTGATTATTTTCTATTGTATTTATTGTTACAATAGCAAGGTTTGGAGATGGAAAAAAATGTATTTTCCATAAAGAGTCCCTCTTTTGTCTTCTTTTTTTTTTTAAATATACATATAAAAAATGATATGCAGTAAAAATAGAAATACCATTATAAAATTGTAGTAAAAATAATATGTATCAATGTATGGGAAAGCAATAAGAATTTTCTTATTTATTTGCTAAAAAGATCTCTGGACGATCTAACATATACATATATATATATATATATATGTATATGCATATGGAGAGACGGATTTATGCTTCCTTTGATTTTTTTTGAGTCATTTGTTTTCTGTCTTATTCTTCTTTTTTTTATAATTTTATACTTTCTCTCTCTTTCTTCGATAATTCCATGGATATGTTTTAAATGTGACTTTTTCCTCACATGAGAATACATTTAGAGCCTAGAACATATTTTTATTTATTAACATTGGCAGATCCACAAATGTATTTTTATTTAAAAATAAAATTAATTTTCCTTCTTTATCAATTTTTATAAAATTTTTTTTTTATTTAAAATTTATATAAAAAAACATTAATATTTTTAAAAATTATTACAATTTTTTAAAAATTAACATCAACATTAATATCTTCTTTTAATGACAGTAAGTGAATTAAATTTTATTTATATTAAAATCAAAAGAAAAAACATTAAAGATTTTGATAGATCTACCATTGTTTGTACGTCAATCACGTTCAACCGAACATTCAATCTCTTATCATGTTTATCGATATGATATTTAATTACGATTATGCGGCTTAAAAATTAGTATTAGATACAATGGGAACAATCTTCTAACGTATTTGTTTTAATCTTAGGAAGCAACGTGAAAAACAATTGTTGTTATTATCGCGCTAGGATGATTCCTGTGATCAGAAAAACGATCATCCGGTTGAATATCGTGGCTGTTTGACTTCCTGAAAGAAGAAATAACTTTGCTTAATATACGTATTTTACTGAAATATGTATTTCATCATTTCCAATTCTCTCTCTTCGAATAGAAGAATATTTCATGAAGTGAAAAATTTTTATGATTTTTATTTCAAAGAGTTAAAATGGCAATGAAAAAAGTTAGGGAATCTTTTATCTTTTATCTTATTAACACATTCTATGAATATTGTTATTTAAAAAATTATGTTTCATATTTGTAACTACAAATATTGTTGAAAATTTCAACAAGAAAAAGTTTTTTAATACGAAACTTGGAAAAGAAATAGATATTCTTCAGATTTATAGCTTTGGTTCAACATCAAAGAGTTTTTTGTTGAGCATTACTCGATTTTCAGTAAGATATTTCGAATATCCAATATCGATAATAGTTTTCATCTTCAAAGCTATGCTATTTCATTTGAATAGCTTTTTAAATATGTCTGATCTATCTATTCAACCAATTGAATCGTACCTTTATAATAATAAAAATTTATTTTTCTTTAGAAAATATTCTGTTTTCTAAACAATGTAATTGAGTTTAAAGGATTCTATGTTAAGCAGTTTTGTTATTCTTAAATATTTCGAATATTTTATATTTAAGTTATAATATTTAAATTAAATGATTAATTTTTTTATATATTTTCATATCCATATAATTTTGTTTTCTTTAATAAATGACATTAAATAAATGGTTGAAACATAAATGAAAACATTAAATAAAAATTTAATCCTCTCGATAGAACTTTTCGGTTAGATTAATTATCATTTGGCTCGAAACCGTTGTCCCATTTTAATCGATGAATTATTTATCGAACGGTCAAGCGTTTAATCACGAGTCAATTAACCTATAATGTAATCAATTTCCCAATTTATTTGCATTTGAAAGTATCCCATTTAATCAGACAGCGGCTAGTAAATTTTCCATAAATCCCGTTTAAACATTCACTGTTATTGTTATTCGTAAATAAACGATAATTTTTCAATTTGTATCTAGCCAATAAAAAATGCAACGTATTATGAATCACATATTTTATCCGTTATGACATCGCATATTTTCATAACAATTCAATTCCGAAATTTCAATATTTTTAATTTCGTGTGATAAAAAACGATAAGAAAACAACGAGAGAAAAAAAAAAATATAAAATCATTCGAATTGCAGCAACCAATTGAGCAACCAATTGAAAGTTCCTAGAGCAAAAATGAAAACGAACGAGATACGATATCGAATTGTTCGTCGTAAACCGTATATTTCATCTTCGATGTTCCATTTTTTTTTTCGCATAATATTCATTCCCGATATTAAAATTTAATTTTCGTGAGAAAGAAACGACAAGTGAACAACGAGAGAAAGTACATAAGAATTCGAAGAAACGTCCAATCGAGCGGCCATTAAAAATTGTCGAAACTAAACACTCGGAGAGTGACATCTGGTGGAGATTCTATCAAAATGTTCATGAGTGGGGATTCACTAGGGATTTTACCATTGATTAAATCGTTCCGAGTGTGGCTCTGTGCCCTGGTCTCGCGGCTCTCCATCACGGGAGCTTTCAGGATCCTCTCGTCTCCTTCCACGCTCTCCTCATTGCTCTGCAGATAGACGGTCGCTATTGTCGCCAAGCACTTCAGCTTCATGTCGCCACGCTTGAAGTGTTTGTTGGCGACGCGAAACTCCAAGCCTAATACCGCGGTTTCCAATCCTTTCTCGTCCACAGCGGTAATGTGTGGTCCCTTCAGGTACTGATTATCGGCCTGAAATATATCGTCGATTATTTTCGTGACGGTGAAACGGATGGGATCGTAGCGAAAGAAACAATTACAATTGAATTTTTTTTTTTTTTTTTTTTTTTTTTTTTTAAGTCCACTTACCTGATCACCATTGATGAACCAAGTTAATAAAGCGGCCGGTTTTGAGGGCGCGGACGTACAGTTCATTCGAACGATCTCGCCGACTTGATAGCGCGAACGGCCACCGGTTATTCGTGGCCCTTCGTCAGGAAGTACTGTAACGATAATAATTTTTTTTCCTCACATTTTAATACGCGATAAATATTTTTTTTTTTTTCAACAATTTAACAATGAATGCCGATCTGACATCAAATTGACTCGCGCCAAATTTAGACATTAAGAAGTGATTATACACAAATGAATATATTTGAATAGGTTGCAAATTAAAATTTATAAATTATGGTTGATTATCACTATTCAACGAACTATTAATAATAAAATTAATAATTAGGATACGTTTAATAAATATAGCTTATTAACCAGAACGTGGAGTGATTGGAAAAAAAGTAACAGAGAAAAATTTTGTTTTGTTTTGTTAAAATTAATACGATTTTTTACACATCGATTTTCTTAAAACGAATACAATATTTTTCTATATATATTTTAATTAATACGTTTCCTCACCTACTACCGTCATGTCTGCATGGTCAGACACTGTCTGAAAGGCTGGAGCCTCGGCAGACACCTCGCATCGATACCTTCCTGAGCTAGTAAGATTCACATTGTTCAAAACCACCGATCTTTCCGTGGAATTATGCGTCTGTAATTAAGGAGGAGGTCATCGATCTTTCAATGAGAAAATCAATGATTAATACCCACGTTCACATCAACACCAGGAACGCGAAAGGTTTGAACCATTGGCACATCCCTCGGCACGTAACGATAAAATTCGTGGCCGTCTTTATACCATTTCACAGAGTACAATAGTTCTTTATCCAAATTGAAGTTGCACTGCATACGGACCGTCTCGTTCAGAACAACGTGTTGCGGTATTTGCAGGGCTGTCATTCGAAGGGCCACAATACCTGAAAAGATTATCACGAAATTTTTACGAATTATTTTTCAATCAAGTTTTAGAATTAATATTGGAATGATGGAAAGAGAATCGAGTTTAAGAATTTAAGACCACAACTTTATTTGTCCATTATTTGATTTGAAGTTGTCCCTAGTCTCAAGTAACTTGACCTCGAACGGATATCCATTGGAAAATTTACAATCTATAACGGCGTAATGAGAAAAAAGATGGAAATATAACGATCTGAAAAATGTCTACGCGAAACTTTGATAATTTCTACGATATGATCGAACATTTCGAAGGAAAAATTCTACTTGATCTGAAGATATCGATATAAGAATGAGACCAGAGATAATATTGCATTACTTAGAAACTTGTATTCCTATCTATTGAAAGGATAGTCTTCAATTTCGCTTGAAAATTGACAATATTGATTTCGAGTGAAATGAATTTGGTAAAATTGTTCGAAACCATATTTCAAATCGAATGAATAACAGTCAACAGTTGACGAGAGCGAAGAAATTTTATATTGTTTGAATAATAATTCGAAAGATATTAATCTTCAACACGAAACTGCGATCGAATATACGAAATAAAATTCTTATGACTTGGATAAAATTATCCATAATTATATATTGTAATCGGATCATTGTAATCCTCTTATACAGTTAATTTCTTAAAATTATCGATGATCGATACGTATCCATGTTGTATAATTAAAAAAAAATGTTCTTATTTTGATTAAAAAGAAAAGATAGAAAAATTCCGATGTAAGACTCGAGGTATTATAGAATTTTTAAAAAAAATGAACGAAGCGTAATTAACCGAGTTATTTAAAGTTTAAATAATAAAACGAATGTATCGAGAGGGATGTGAAATTTATTTTGATGATTCAGCTAAGAGAGAAGAAAGTCTCTTCTTCCTTCTCTCTCATTCTGGGATGGTAGTTAAACTTTCTCTCTTCGTCTCCTTTCCCTTCGCTGAGAGATTATTAGGAATGATACGGAGAATAATTAAATTACATCTTGTCAATGGCGGAATCATCGAATTTCCGTTTATTCAACGTTGGAAAATTAACGATTTTATAGTCGGATACTCGATAAATCATGTTTTCCGCATTCTATCTTTATATCGATTATATCGATGGAAAATCGACAGAAGGGAATTATTAAGCGTTAGAACGCGTTATCGCGAATGGAAGTTTCCTTTCATTTTCTATTATTCGTATTTTCTCATTCAACAGTTACTCGTAATACTTATCAAACCGCTAAACACTACTCGAATCGATGGTTGCAGTTTTTCCAGTAGTTTTAATTAATTTCTTCGATCCAATCTATTTTTCCCCCTCTCTCTTTTTCATTGGTAAAACCCGTTTTTCAGCGATCTCATATGTTCATTCATTCGATTATCCCGGTCGGTAATTTTAAAAGAGAAAAAGTGTTCTCGGTCGATAAGGAAATTGACCGAGTTTTGCTAGAGATCTATTATAGGTCAGACTGGTATAAATTGTAGTATTTTCGGTCGGGTTCCTGTCAGATATGGCTACATTTATTGGAAATGCATCCTTCTATTTGATATCCTTCTATTGATGGAATAGGATGGAAGAAATCTTGGTCGATGAACATCAATAATTTTATGTGGTTAAAATAGACTGATGTTCGAAATAGAGGGTGAAAATTATTATATTTGAACTCGAATTGTTTATTGAACTTGTCGTATTCATTTCAAGATTAGAATTATAAAAAATTATGATTTCATTCATTAAGCGATACCTAATCAATCGAGTTACAAAATTTAAATGATAAAATAGAATAAATTAAAAAATTTGTTTTAAATTTTTATGGAAATTTAAAGGCAGATTTCTCTTTGTTACATGTATAAATGAAAAAGCTTTATATTATCATTTTAGAAATAAATGGAAATCTGATTTTTAAATTAAAAAAAAAATCAAAATCCAAAATTTTAAGTTTGAAATCTCTAAATTTAAAACTCTCCAGAATATTTCTTTTTTCCAATGAAAATCATTAAAAATTAAAATTTAAAAAAAAAATTTTCTAAAATTCTTCGAACTCAAGTTCAAAACAATTCGACCAACAATTCGACAATTCGAAACTTATTAAATCTTTCTCTAATATTTATTATATTATATTTCTTTAAATATTTCTAATATATTTCTATTCCTATATATTCTTATAATAATTCCACTATTTAAATTTTTTTTTTTTCGGAAAAAAACTTTGCATTTACAAATAAAAGAGCACAGATAAAAAAGCAAGATAATTAAAAAAAAAAAATGAAAAAAAATTAGTTGACGAATCCCAATATATAATAGCCGAGTCCTCTTGCATTTAACCGTTAATGAAACATTTACGATCAGGGGGATTGTATCTTTCCATTGGAGAGGGATGGACGCCTAGCGTCACGACGCTGCTGGTCGCACGTGCTCTTGACGGACACGGACACGGTCGATTTAATTAAACGCAATCGGACGAGGGTTGGACGAACCTGTCGAGAGGGGAGGTTAATCAGTAGCCAGATATATACTCAGATTATTTACCGACTGTATTATCGCCTAGTATTACGCGCTTATGCCTCGAATTAAACGTTACACGGCCACTGGCGTTAATTTTCAGCTCGCGTGTACGGGCCATATTTTTTCCAACTCTTGAATTATCGAATTTTCTGCCACACCACTCGTACTTTAACACGTACGAAGTGTCTCGAAACAAGAGCTTTGCTGCACAAATGTGCGTAATTTGCTTAAATTTAAAATAGAGGTTAGAAGTTTGATTGATAAAAATTATATCTAATTAATAAAAATAATTAAATTTTTAATATAATACACGTAATATGTAAATTTTTATTCAACATGATCAAAAAATATATTTAAATCGGTGTCAATATTGATCTAATATAGTTCCAATTTTAGCTCAATCGATAAGGATTAAAGAAACCGTGCTTCCTGATTGACCATGCGTCGATAAGGATTAATCTATTGAATCGATCCACACGAGTAAATCCAATCTTAAATAATTTTCCTTGTCCAATCAGAGTTATCGGATGTAATATTACTTGTACAAATGACTCAGCGATTGAACCTCGAAGATTAATCTTTAATCATACATCAACGTGTACTCTAACGGGTTTCTTTGTTCCTTCATCAATCAAGTTCGATCTAACCTCATCTTACATTTATATATTATTATACATTTATATATTAAATCGAATATTAAGTTTAGGTTAGACATAATTTTTATTATTAATGTTTATATATTTTGTATATTTCGCCATTATTTCATCAGAAATAGTACACAATAAAAATCGAAGATTATACAGCGTCAATTATTCTACAGAGAGATAGATGTTTTATGCATCGTTGACAGCTTCTTTCTCAAATGGAATTTCAATTCTAACCTCACAACGGTTAAAAAAACGCGACACATATTCTACGAATCATTGGCTTCTTTCTCAAATGGAGTTCCAATTTCTAAAAATTGATACACGACAGTTAAACGGGACAGTTAAAAGATGCGACAATTAAGCGGGCATCATGCTCCGCGAATCATCGACTTCTTTCTAAAACCGGAGTTCCAATTTTAAGAATTGATGAGAATCATCTTTTTTTCTCAATTAAAGCTCCAATTTTAAGAATTTACACAACAAATAAAAAAATGCGACAATTAACCGGGTACTATTGTATTTCGAAAATATGTTTAAAAAATATGTTAAATATATTAAATATGTTAAATATATTTTTTACGATTAAAAACGTTGTGTGCAAAAAGGAAAGAAAAAAAAGAGAAAATTGATAATTATCGAAATTGTTGGTGATATTAAAAAAAAATAAGGAAGGGAAGAACGAATGGGGTTGCATCGAGGGTGCGAGATGGCTCGCGTTATATTGTTTTATTCGAGGTCGGATCCAGTGGCGGTTCACCGGTGAGTTTTATTGGGAATTGAGCCAATTAGAGTACTCGAGTTAACGACCTATCGTAATACGCTTTCGCGAGGTTGTCGGCGATTACGTTGTCGTGCTGGCCCCGTCTTTAAACGAACCGCTTTACGCGCCCGTATATCTGCTCGTTTTCTTGATTAGGAATGGTCCTCGAAGCGATTAACCGGCGTGGCGGTGGTCGCGTGACGACTGGAAAAAGTTGTCCACACTGACGTTTCTTCGCTATGCCGGCTAACTCTATCGCTTCGCGCTTCGTGTTTTTTTCTTTTTTTTTTTTTTTTTTTTTTACAACTCACTGATACGAAGTAATATAGACATTACTTAGAACAACAAGATTTTTTCCCTTCGATTTGGAAATTTTAAATCTAAAATTTGAATTAGATAGAGGTTTAGATTTAGGAAAATTATTAGTTTTGATTTTAGGTTAGGTTTAAGACAGTTGTATTAATTTTTGAAAATAACGAAGGATTATTATATTTGATATTTCTATAATGATTTATGACACGAAAAAAAGTGTACAAGATGCTGATTAGCAAATTTAAAAATATGTACACGATACTTGAAATTTATCATATAATGTAAAAAAAAAAAGATATTTTAATATTCAAAGAGTTTTATTTTTCAACGAGATATATTTATTAGATTAGGTTGATTAAATTGAATTTAATTAAGATATGATTCGTTCTAATTGAAATTTAATTATAAATTTGGGATTACATTCGGATATGTGCACTTCGAGCTTGAACTTAATTCAGATGTGGCTCACGTTAATTCAAACTTAAATTTGATTAGGTTTAGATTAGATGAAATATATATTACCGGAATTCATGATTAAACTTAACCTCGACATTCGTTTTTCACTCATTAATTCAAAGAATTTGAGCAAGAATTAAATTGCACATGATATTTGTAACACTTCAATTACGCGAAAATATTTTTTACAAAAACTTAAATATTAATTAACCTTAAAACCGATATACATTTAATTTCAAAAATTTAACCATAAATTCGAGTTCGCTCAAGACTCGCACGCAATGTTGAAAAACTCGGTCGAAAATCCTTTTTCTGAGGGGTGGCTTTCGTTCAAAATTGGAATTCATCCACTTTACCCTTTATCTTGCTGGACTTGCGCGTCCCGGGAATCCTATTTCTATCCTCTACAAAGCGGATCCTATCTAAATGTCTGTTGGTTACCGTATTACCGCCATTCTCTCGCGGAAGTTCGCGCACCGTGTAACCAAGGAAACTTCTATCCCGCTCTTTTGAATGGCACATGGTGAACCGATGCGCTCGCCCGTCCAGAATACACTTTCAATTCTCATTTGCTCGTTTAACGTGCTGCCAACTTTTAATAAACGTGGCAAAGGCGAGAACTAAAAATAACTAGAAACCAACTCAAACACCATCTGTTCTATACAAGCAGCAATATTCATTAAGACCTTAAATTTCCCTTTCGAATTCAATTTCAATTATTTAAATCCAATCTTCGAATCTGTAGCTGTTCTGATTATTCAAAATTAGCTCGTGAAAATAAAAATAAACCCATCACGATACCCATTTAATTCGGAGATCGACGGATGACGGATACAATTGTCCCCTCCCTCCCCAGTTCTCCCCACGTGGGTCAAGGAAGATCGACGCGTCTAGGATATTGGAATTACGCAAATTACACGCGGTGCATGCGGAAATCGATGTGGTTTCGGATGCCAAAGGCCCATCGGCCGTCGTGCAAACATCCAAACAATACGAACAATACCCTCGTGGAATCAAATATTGACTGGCAATATCTTTGATCGGCGATTGAACGCGATCGATCATCGGTGTCGAATGTTCATTCCTAAAAGGAATCCGAATCCTACAAACACGTTCTTATTATTAAGAATAAGAATGGGGTATGGAAACTTCACCAGAGATACCATTTTATCACGAAGAAAAAAAAAAAAACTTTCTTCCCCTTCTTCTTCTTCTTCTTCGTCCATCGTCGATATATAACACCAAATCCTCCTACCTGAATGCAGCATGAACGCAGAGATAGCGATGATACTGGACAACGGGGTCCTGCGATTCACCGGGAACGGCATCCTCTCTGACGATCCCATGGACCCGTGTGGATCGTTCGAAGATCTTGTCACTGTTCGCCCATTCTCTGTCCTTTTTCAACACTGCACACGCACACGAGACGGAGGAAATCGATCCCACACCCTCTCCAATTTGTCCATCCACCAGGTCACGACGACGATGGTGCGCGACGACGACGACGACGACGAACGGGGAACGACGCGCGATAGACACGTCGACCGGGATCCGGGACGCGAGCGACCTTCGGGGATGGTCAGCAGGTGTCGGAGCGGCACATTATTTTCCACGTTCCGCGCGGACTAATTGAAAATCTATACGGGGCAGAGAGGCAGTCGCTACTGCGGCATCGGTACACACCAGCAGGAGGAGAACCAGGAGGAGGTGCTGGTGTGTTGCTGCTGGTGCCGCTGCTGCTACCACTGATGCTCCCTTGCTGGTGGTTGGTGGTGGTGGTGGTGGTGGTGATGGTGGTGCTAGTGCTAGTCGTCGCGAGAGAGATGGCCGGTAAGCGTGAGTCGGTGGGCGGGTTGGTGGGGGAAGGAGAGCCGAGCGGCCGGGAGCAGAACAGCGAAGAAAGACGAAGGTAGCCGAGGGAGCGATACGAAGCGACCGAGACGGGGCGAGTTGGAGTGGTAGTTTCGAGTGCGCGTGCGCAGTTATCCGAGTCGATGATCGCTGCAAAATTCTCCGTCTTCCTCTGACGCTGCGCGAGCCTCACTGCTCGCGTTCCCTGCGTTGCGTGTGTGCAGGCGCTAACGAAATTGGGGGGAAATACGCTACGCTCCGGGCAACTCGCTCCCGGCGACTCTTCCGCCAGGAATTATGCGGATTTTTGCTGCCAGTTGATTGTTTCCCTTCGCTCCTTTTTTTTTCCCTTTTTCCCCCGCGTTGTCGTTCGATCTATATATATATATATATGTTCGATTGGTGCACGGAGTAGGGAGATCGATCAAGGATGGTTGAAGAAGGTCCAATTTAACCGGTAACCCTCGATGATTCTGCCGGGTTATTATGGGATAAATGGGGTTGAAGAGATCTTAACGTAAGAATATAATATATTTCTAACGAGGGAAACGTTGTCTGAAAGGATCGTTGAAAGGATCGTTCAGATGTAAAGAAAGGGAGGAGGGGTTAAAACCTACGAAACTTAAAATAAGGGATAATTTTTTTTGAATCTTTTCTTACGTTTACCCAAAGTTTCAAGATACGGGAGAGCTACCTCGTGGTACAAAATTTCGTGGTACAAAAATTGGATATACGCCCGTTCTCTCTGTAACTTTAATCGAGAATAAAATTAAAAGAGCATCGGTGACGATGCGCGGGGTCTTGAGTGCACGTTTCATATAAATAATACAGCCAACCCTAATTCACGGAGCGCAGACGGCGGTGGCGATTACAAAATGATGGTTCCCGGCGCGCTTGACCCAACACGCGTTCCCATTCTACTCACTCCGTGTGCCCTCCGTGACATTTTCAAATTCAATTTTCTCCTCCTGCAAAAAAGGAAAAGAAAGAGAAAGAAAGAGAAAGAAAAGCCTTCGAAATTTCTCGCAGAACACTCGGCAGGACTTCGATTCGTTTTTTTTTTTTCTTTTTTTTTTTTTTTTTCTTGCCATTAAGAATTCCACGATATTCGATTCGAGAGTTCTGCTGGTAATTTTTCACGAACCTCTCGGTATCGAGGAGTGTCATCGAGACCCATTCACGTTCCACCTTCTCCTCCCAAACGCGCCTCCTCCCCCCTCCTCCCCCCTCATCCTCCAGCAATGATCAAACGCGTCTCTGTCGACGATCGATTCGTTTGAAAATGCAGCGTGTTCCGGTCCCAGCCGATTAAACGTGGAACGTGGATGTGGCCGGCGTGTGTTACGCGGGGCCGAACCGACAGGATCGTCTGGTACATTGGACCGGCGTGCGTGTAATATGCACGCACC
Organism: Apis laboriosa; assembly: GCF_014066325.1. Classification (NCBI taxonomy): domain Eukaryota; kingdom Metazoa; phylum Arthropoda; class Insecta; order Hymenoptera; family Apidae; genus Apis; species Apis laboriosa. The sequence goes on from NW_025223501.1 coordinate 473,656, forward strand.
TCTGAATATCCCCCTGTTTATCCCCCGCGATTTTCCACCGAGACATCCGCGTTACGGTTATTCGAATACAGGGGTGGAGGGGGAAGGGGGTTATACGTGTTCGCCTGTTACGTATTATTCATGGAATAGGCGGCCGAAATTTAAAATTCTCGACGCGAGTGGGGAATAGGGGGTGGCTCGCGTGCTCGGCCGCGCGTAATTTTAATAACGTCGTTTCGCGTGGCCAAGAGTGGAGACAGTGGTTGGTGGACAGTTTGGGCCAGTGAAGAGGGGAAGGTGAACGATGGATGAACTGCGTCGAAAATGAGAGGATGAGAAGATTTTTTAACTCGATTTCTTGGAAAACGGGAGAAACGGAATGGATGGAATGGGGGGAGGGATTTAATATTTTCGATCGAGCGTTGAATTGTATTTTTGAGTGTCTTTGAACAACTTTGATTGAGAGATCACTGTAAAAAAGATCAGTGTCATATTGATATTTATCGAAGGGAAATTACAAAATGATGTTTAATAAGATTAAATAAATTAGTGTTGGAGAAATGTAACTGCATTCTATGTTTCAATTCTCTTACGAAGAGTTCTAAAATTAGAACGATTTACGATCTTGTTGTAAAGATTTTGGGAAATTTTTCGATGGCTCCTCGAGTTTGTAAGTTTGACATCCTCTTTCATCTCTCGTTGTGCACGAAAAAGTGCTTCTCGAAGATCTTAAGACAGGAGGAGACGACATCGATAATAATGGATACGGAAATTGGAAGATTGTGCTTATATCGAAATCGCTGATTAATCTTGCACGGTCTAAGCAAAATACAGGCAAGTCCCTCTTACCAACTTTCCACCTTATCGTCCCGTCTATCTGCCGTTTTTCTCGCATATCCCGACCCGTTGGAAGAAGGTCAAGTGTGTTGAGTCAGGGGGTAATGGGGGAGAAAAACAGGCGCGTACATAATTTTCCAAGTAACCCGATGAAAAATTAAATACTCGAAAAATCTGGCCTGATGTTACCCATGCATCGAATCTAATTCGTAGATTTAATTCGTACTTTAATCTAAATAAAAGAAAGTTTAATTGACCACTAACCCGTTGACAGAATAATCAAGTTGAAAATTTCGAGTAAAATTACTTTAACTGATTAAAATATTTATTCGTAGCTATTCGTATAATCTCGATCGTTCGACACTGCATTTATCGAAATAATTCATCGAAATAAAGTCCATTAGTTTATTCTTCAACTTCGTTAAAATTTTTCCTATCTCTTCCTTAACTCAAATATAACCTGAACCTATGATAATTAGATCTAACGTAGTCTAGATATAAACTTAGTTCAAACAATCGGCATAGTTATCGCTCGTATCTACATAGAAAATTGAATTTGTATTTCGATTAAATCTCTCTCAAACTTATATATAAAATTTAATCGATATTCACGATAAACTATAACCCAAATACAAAAAGCAAGATCTTATAATTATACTTTATATTATATAAACGTTATAATTATACTTTATAATATAACGTTTATATAATTTATATAATTTATATAATGCAAACTCAGACTCCAGACTCAGCGTATTCATTTTCCAATTCTAAATAAGAGATTTAACTCATAGTTGGAGTAAAAGCTAGGACTCGAACCCATCTCGAACCTAAATAAAATCCGATCGGGGTCGAAATTAAACTTGACTGGAAATCTAAGCTAAAACGTAAATCCTCGGATGGTTGCCGCGTTCGCGAGTTTTCCTCTCGTCTTTACCAGAAGAGATATCACGAGAATCACGCTTCTCCCCTCGATCGATAAGTTAGTTAGAGCGTAATAAATTCCGACATGAATTGAAGTTGAACGTGCGGAGTTGGAGGGGGGAGAGATATTGCTCATAGCGTTACGTCGAATAGTTTTCGCATTCCGTGGAAGGAAAAACGGGACGATAACGAGAAACTCGGAACGGGCGTCCAAGAAAGAAGCTGAACTTGAGTGTACCTCGTTGCCCCGAGTAGTTGTTCCTTAAGATTAGGATTTAACTGTATCTGCGCCGCGAGACGTTCTTCCGTGGAGCGAGATGTTACCGATCGAGTAAAACGTTCGAAATCCAAATCTTTCGCGATGACGATGAAAAATCCTTGGACCGGCAACTACTGATCCCAAATTTTCAAACGAGAGGGAGAGGATCCAGATATTTTTTTTTTTTCTTCCTTCTCTGTACAAACTCCTTTTTTTTTCCCCCTCTTGAAATCGAGGATTGGCATACCGTGGCCCGTTCAATTAATATCAGATTAATAATATTCACGGTTGTGAACGGTTGGATTACATTGGAGGAGGGATTTCCGTGATCTGGTTGTAAGCGGATCCTCCCGCCCCCTCTCCCTTCCCCGAGTGAGCGGAGAAACTGATAATTGGCTCTAATTTTTAATTAGGCCGTTTATTGGGTTAATTACGGAGATCCTCGGTTCCCAAAGCGAGAATTTCTCCAATCTCTCCCCCATTTTTTTTCCGCTCCGCCCTCGACTATAAGAGATTATCGAAATAAAGTCGTCGAACGATCGAATCTCGACCGAGCTTTTATGCCGAATCTTATCTCGCCGCGGAAACTAGTCAATTTTTTTTTTTTTTGAGGTTATGGGGCGCAGCTTCGAAAAGAAAATTACGGCGGATACGGTAACCGCCCGGTTACATGCCCGTATCCTTCTTTTCTTTCCTTCGTTTAACTGCCATTGGATTCATTCCATTCGGCTCCGTTCCATCTTCCTCCGCGTTCTTCCTCATCTCTGGTGTTATTCTAACTATTCTAACGTTACTCGTTTTTAGGATTTGGAAATATTGTTCACGAGGTTGGGTTAATTGAAAATTCAAGATTTGATGGTAAAGTTATCATTTTCGATATATATATGCTAATTTTGAAGATGACAATAACGATACTTAGCGATGAATTTCTTTTTTCCTTCGTGATATATTCTCTCTAAATGTATTCACTTCGAAAGGAACACAATTCTGAATTTCTATACAGAAATCATGATTTCCATGTGTTTAACTTTAAGCTTTTACTGGGAATTTTTTGGATTTCATTTTAAGAAGAGAAAATACATAGACAAATTATTATTCGATAAATAAGAGAATTTTATAACATCATGTTTGGTAAAATATTTTTTCGAAAAATGACGTACAAATGAAGTTCGTACATGTCTATTTAAATAGCATTCTCTGAAAAAAGATCGATCGTAAAATTTCATAAACACTGTACTAAAACTTGTGCTGACCTATGGCAATATTTGACACATTGACCCAATGCGCCAGGATTGGCCTAATATCTTAAGTGTTGGTCTCGATACCGAGCTTGTAGCAATATCGTAACATTATAATGTTGACTCGACACCCAAATATTGATCTAATACAATCTCACTGAATCATCGATCCCGAGCTATCTATCGGTAACTCACGATAAATTTCGATCAAGGATAAAACTCACAGATTAAAATCAAGTATCAATAAATTCTCTTGCAATAATAACAGTTAATTAATATTAAATAACGAATTAATTTTCCCAAATAAATTTCACAAAAATCGTCTCATCGTCATATTATAGTTTTAAAATTATTATAAAATTGGGGGAAAAGAAATACGTTCACAATATCGTGTAACGTTACATCGTATGGGAAATTATCCACCAGATAATTATCCCGTCCAATATCCGTCGTAATATTTTTAACAACGTCTTTAACGACGTTGCCCTAAATCTAAAATTCCGTGAACGAAAATCGTATCGAAAACTTAACCGAAACGCGCGTATTACCACTTATTTATTCCATTTCCATTCATTAGAGGGAAATTAATCGGGGGCAGGATTCCTTGTCTCGTGTCAATATTTCACGAGTATCGGTTATAGATCCGGGACGGTGCACGTATAACACGTATATCCCCCACCTCTGTCTCATCGATCCCCCTCCCCTCGCGTGTGACCTGGAAGGGCGGAAAACGAATCGACTTCCTCCAACTCGAAAGGATGCCGGTATATAACTCGACGACTTCCTCCTCCCCCGGTGATAATCGTAAAAACTCGTTTCCGCCACGAAACACCCCCTTGATTCACCGTATCCGCCAACCGCTCCTCCCTCAATCCGTATGAAACCATTTCGGTTTAGGGAGGGCGCGCGTTCCGTGCGCGCCACTTGTTGCGAAAATGATAATGGGCACGGGCCAAAAACGATTCTCGCGATCGTTAAAGATTATATCGATCGAATGCGATATTCGATGTGGTATCAACGATGTTCGTATTCATATTCACGTTCTTCCGTGGATTGATTCTTCTCTAGGGATTTTTATGCGTTTTTCGATCGAATATGATTTAAGTGAATGGCGATTCGGGGGATCGATTCTAGGGATAAATTGTGGATTTTCGTGCATCTCGAATAGGGATAAATATAATAATTGTTGCATAAATTATATTTTTTGTTACATCTATGGGCAATTTAAGTTTGGAAGACAAACTTTTTGTCTTCGTTGACTTTATTTGATGCAAATTTCAACTTGGTTAATTGTAAATCGTAATAAATTCCATGGAATACAATATATTAGTTTGCACAATTGATTCTAGGGACAAATTTTGAATTTTTATGTATCTCTTATGAATATCACGATATAAATAGAGATAAGTATAATAATTAGATTATATAATCTATAAGCAATTTAAGATTTGGAAAACAAACTTTTTTTTTTCGTTACATCACTGGCTTTATGCAAACTTCATCCTGGTTGATTGTAACTTAATAAATACGGTTCAACCGACATTTTCATATACCAACTTCCGTGTTTGTTTTGGTCTTTGGAACAATGTTATGTATTGCTCTACAGAAGTGCAATCTAAATATCCCGATAAAAATACTTGAAACACTATTATTCTAGATCTCTACGAATCGTACGAAGATTTTTAAATATTGAAATACATCTTCAAAATCGAATGACTACGTTTACGTTATATATTAAAATTATTATTTTTCTGATTAATTATTAAAACTCGGTTAATCGTTAAAGAAAATTGTTGAGGACCTGGAACCAACGCAATGAACGCTCTTTTCGTATCGAGCATAAAATCGCATGGCTAATTTCGAGAAATTCGCCCGAATTCGCTTTGAGAATTTCAAATCTATCCATATATATATATATATATATTTCCTTACCGCTCGTCTTCCAAATTTCAAACTCTCTCGGTTCTCGATTAACGGATTAACGATTCATTTCAATCGTGAATTTTTATTAAATCATCCCAATCGTGTAACCCACCCTCGAATTCCTGTATTCGCGCTCGAATACACTCGGTAGAAGAGATGATACATAAATCTCAAAGATCACCGTCGTATTGACCTTAAACCAAAAGTTTTCCCTTGTGAATATCGAATCGGACACACCTTCATCTCACCGCTAATAAATGCTATTAATCTCGGTGTTATTAATCCCGTTAAGCGTAATTCGGGCAAACTTAGTTAGAACTTGTTCGATCCAAATTTTAATACGAGCAATGCATATTCAATATATTCTTTCGCAGACAGTTCGCGCGGTGAATGCTTATCGGCTGAAATGCCCACGGTGATCCCTTGGTGGGTTGCACCTCGGGGAATTCGAGTGAAAAAAAAAAAAAGGGGGGGACTCCTTCTTTTCCCCCTCCCTCTCAAACAAGGAGCCCCTTACAAGGAGAACCTCTCAACGCGAGGCTCGACTTCGCAATGGAAACCACACCGTACAACTGTCCATCACCGCGATTTCCTCGATAATCCAATCGTGGGAGGGGAGGAGACAACTCTCTGACAGAGGCGGGTCCCTTACCCCTACGTGCCCGCTATCACTCCTCCTTCTGTCTCGTAAATTTCGCCATCACGCCGTTCTATCTTTTCTCTTCCCGTTGTGTAGGCGTGCAAGCTTTCCTTTTTTTTTTTTTTTTTTTACAGGAGAGACTCTCAGGGATGTGAATTTTTATTGCAGTTAAAAATTTATGTTCTTAAGAAGAATGGAAGTAAGAAAGATTCCTCCCATGGAAGGAATGCGGATCTGATTGGTAAACGCATATTTTTTATTTATTAAGTGATAGATATTAAGTATACTAATACGACGTATTTTGTATTTAAAGCGATTAGATATAGAGTCCAGAGTTTTTAACGTATCGATGTGTAAAAATTTTCTTTTTATTTCTCGTAATATATGATTACGATTCGTAACGATAGTTTAATTTATAAATGTAATTTCGTAAGGTAATAATCGTATGTATACGAATAAGACGCACTATTAATATTTTTTAGTAACTTTGTAAATGAAAATATTTTTTATATTTATTATATTGCGTGTCAGGATTGTCTGAAAGTAGAGACTCTCTTGCCCCTCTACCATGAGACAAATGAAACAAATGCAAATGAAACAATAGTCCAACAGTACGCAGAGGAAAATGAAGTCTAAAACTATGCGTGCATTTGCTCGTATCGCCATCTTCTTCTCAACTCGATACAATCTGCGATCGTCTGTATGTCATGAGTGTCATCTATAGTGCTATAGATTAAATTAGTTAATTCTCTCTTCATCGTATCAACTCGAGAGGATTCTCGATGTAAAAAAATTTGCACGTCAAAGACCCGTGCTTTACTCTTGTTGACTCCGTGTCAATCATCCATTATCTCTTAGTTATTCGCAAAAGAGACTCTTAGAGAGATTTAGAGGATTTGACAAGAGTTGTAGAGCTTGCAAATTTGCTTTGCAGAGTAGTAGATTTTTAGTAAAATTCATTTCGTGTTTCTTTTTTTTTTCTTTTCCTTTTTCGTAAGAATCTTTAATCCTTTCCATCCAATCGTGATCGAGACGCGACCTAGACCTTCTATATCTCGAGGGAAGTTGGTTTATTCCTATTGTCACTTTCAGAGAGTCGAAATCCAAAACCTTCGACAAACGCGCCCGGAGCTTCGTCGTTCAAGGGGTGTCACGTGAATCTCCCGGTCGATGAATCTCCCCGATAAGAGCCCTTAACGCACGATACCCACTTGGATAGAGTATCTCGCAATTTTGATAACGCGTTTAGGGACATCGTACTAACGGTAACAACATGGACACGGATTTCGACTCGCTGTTGTTTGGACAACGATACAGTGATTAATTATTACGAAATTAACATTTATTTATTATTTATTTTATTACAGATTGATTTTTCAAAATTCCGTCTTGGAACGTTAAATTAAATTCACGATTAATTATTCGATCTTAATTCGAAAATATTTTTATCGATACTACGATTCGAAAATCCAATGTGTCCGTTTTTTCAGAACACCACATTTGTGGTGTGCAAAACTCCAAGAGAATTAATTTTCGCAAGTGGAGTACGATATAATTACTTTCAGCGCGATACGCTTGCGAAAAAATATTTTATCTAATTTCGCAGCTTAAGAGGGTACAAATACGTAAAAATTGCCGTGGAAACTTATTTCTTCAGAAATAATAATCGTAATTACTCTCAATACTCAGCAACTCAGTCCATTGGAGCAAGTGTCTCTGAAGAGTTTTACTCTATTTTTCCTTTTTTTTTTTTTTTTTTTTTTTTCCCCTAGTGTCATTAACACACGACAACCCTTAATTAGTGGTGGCAGTTGCACGCGTCGAAAAACGATTTTCGAAGTAACGCAACCCGTTTTCTTGGTAAAGTGGGGCGTATCGGTGGAAAGTTGCGGGGGTAGGTACGTGGCGCGACTGTATAGCACGACTTTACGCCCTGGAACGTGGCTGCTTCCTTATTTATCGAAGCCTCCGACACGGTGACTCGTATTTTTCTCGCCAACGCCACGCTAACGACTCTTCACCCGAGTGTTTTCGCTTTAAACCCACCTCGTGCTGGAATTTGGCCGCCCCGTTCTCCCCCATTGGCCACGAATTATGGCGGATGTCTGTCAACTATGCCGAGAAGCGAGCCAGTTAAGCCAAGAACGAATCTGGAACAGTGGCAGCAGAAAAACTTTCCTATGAACGGGTGCTACATCTGCCCTGTTCATAAATATGTAGCGTTGGGATTAGAGCTCTCCCGCTACTCGACCGCATAGCACGAAATATTTATGATAATTCAAATACTTGGATTCGAAAACTGGATTATGAATTCTCAGACTTGAATTCCGGTATCCGAATATACGGATTTTTCTCACGGATGAATGTGAAGCTTTTTCTTTCATTCGAGTTCAAAGAGTAAAGTTTGATTGATATAAAAGAAAGTGTCAAAGATGATATATTGTGGTAGCATTAATTTAAAGTTATATTCGTTAATAGTAAGATAAGAAATTTCCATTTTATAGATACAACAGAATAAGATTACTTACCAACTGTAGGTAAAACGCGCGATTCAATCCATATACATATACATATACGTGTATACAATGCGAAAGCAAAAAAGTATTTCAACATGCTTAAATTAATGCAATTATCGTTTCAATTGCGTTTTAATATTTTAAATTTTCTTTGCTTTATATCGACGTATTAAAGTGAAACAAAAGAACAAGTTATTTGAATATTATAAGGGGGATTGCAATTCAGAAAAAAGTTGAAAAACAACCGTTCTATATCGACGTTTGGGTATCTCGATACATTCATGGTTGCGCTCACCAAGCGACGTTGAAGTATCGAAAAGTAATCAAGAATCAGCCCCACACACTGAATATCCGATGAAACATCGTTCATGCTGCATTTACACCGACGGTATACCGTGTTACCGTACTTCTATTCTCGTTTACACGAATATCGTTTTCAACTATTGTGAACGATTACGGGACACGGATCTCCCAGGAAATCTCTCTCCCATTTGGTGGTAATACGAACAGTTATTCGTTAAACAGAAACACACAGATTTTAGCCTAGGATATTATTATTTCGTATCTGTTGCGAATATTGTTTCGTGAAATAATATTATATTGCGTTTACGATTCACGCGAATATCGGTCGTCGTCAATAACGACGTTAGAGTCAACAACGCAGCGAACATTGTTATATATGGTGTTACTTTGATCTTTGACCGTTCATCTTCTCACGAATTCCGCCCGTGATCCACTCATAATCACGAGAAATCTTCACTGCTCAATTTTGTGTAACCGTGTTGTTTTCGTCTCACTAACCTAACCTAACTTTTGGACGATGAAAATTGTAGAAAAATTCATGAGGGACTGAGGTTAGCTTTGATCTTTGAGTAGATTTTCGGGAAATTAAATAATTATTATTTATGAAAGGGAATTGGAAAATTGATTGATCAATTAATAATTTAATCCGATTTAATCCAATTATAAAATTAACTTAAATGAAATTACATTTAAATATGTAACAGGAATTCGATTGAAATTTAAGATAGAATTTATTGAGTTCCAAGTCAAACGTGGATAAATCTTAATAAAAACGTGACTGATTTGTAATATGAATTAGAATTTGAATTCAAATATAATCGATAAATTAATTCAAACCTATATTTGAACCAAGAATTTAGTCGAGATCCAAACCTAACCTCAAACTTAATCCAAACATAATAGAAACTTAATTTGAACCTACAAGTCTAATTGAATCCTTGTTTGGATCTAATCCATATCTAACGCAAACTAACCAAACCAATCTTGCGAAACAAGCTCGAAGATAAAGATGATCGGTTAATTTAACCATGAAAGAATGTCAACGCACGAAAGAAATATAACGACTCAAACCGACAACGAGTCTTAATGCAAAGCTAATCTAAGGAAACGAGTTCAAGGATAAGGACGGTAGGTTTATTCGATAAAGGAATTTCGAGGCATAAAAGGCGTGAAGAATCTGGTGGAAATACGTACTCTTCGGGCAACTGGTATGAACGCGACACAAGACGCATGCGCTTATTTATTAGCGCGACCGAAAATCGATATTCGACCTCTCGCTCTCTCGCACTCCCCGCTTAATATTTCTTTCGACTCGCTGCTTTTCGTGCGAAAATGCTGTACGATACCTCTGCTACCTACGTTACTTTTGCAACGTCGAATGTCATTCAGATGCGATCGACAAATTCGTCCCATGTGTTTGATGTAACTGGACACTGGCATCGATCCTTCTGGGACGGATTGGACCATTTAGAAAAAGATTTGTCGAAAAATTTTATCGAGAAGATTTCTGGGAAATAAACACAGGAAATAATTTATTTCTGGAGAAGGTGAAGCTAATTTTTTCAAAATTAGAAGATTATGAGTTTTATATTAAAATATTTTTGAATGAAGATATCGTATAGATTTGATAGATTATTCTTTCTTTGGTACTTTTTAATTTTGCTAGGATATTTAGAAAAAATTATGAGATGAATTTCTTCGATGTAAAAATACCACTTTATCGTAAAAATTTAATGATTTTTATGCTCTAATAAAACAATGCAGTTAAAAAATCTCTGAATGTTATTTTTCAACAACTATTTATTGCCTAGTTGTAGAATAGAGCATGAAAATCAAATTAAATTTTATTCTATCAATATAACCGAAACATAATCCTCTAAATAATACTCTAAATATTTAATTTAAATTTTAATATTTCACGTATTTTTTTTTATATCCACGCTCATCACCATAAATTTCCCAAATTTACATTTTTTTTCTCCTATTCCACGAACGAACGAACAAAATGCTCGCGCAACAATGCTCGGGCAAACCGTAAAATTTTCTCCACGCCATAAAAAAAGTGTCTTTCTACGTTCTTTCAACCCGTGCATAATGAACGCGCGTATTATAAGCCAATTCTTCGATGATCGATATATAAATTCCTCGAAAGACGATTCCGTACCAATCCAATTTAATAATTAACAGCCTTCCCTAAATTCGACATCGATCCTTCGAGAGGAGGGCACGAATTAGACGAGGAAAAAGTATCACGCGGATATCGATATGATGTCGTGGAATATATAATTTATCGATCGAGCGTGCCGTAAAACCGAAGAGTATGGCGGTAGACCGTCGTAAAATGCGAAATTATTTCCAACTGTTATTCCCAAAGGGCGATAGTACTATCAGAGAACCGATAGTTGGACCGTATGCAACGTGTACAATGTGTAATGGTCTCTCTGGCAAATGTAATAGAGAGAATGCGTAATGAGAGCCGCGGTGATAGGGCCGATTGAATATTCCGACCGATCGCAGAAACGATACCGCACGTGTCGTTTAATTGATCGTTTCGTGCGGCTCGCGCTATTCGCGGCTGGTCCTTTTATGCGGGAGACAAAAGGTGGCGGTGAATAAACGACGTTTTTCACGCTAGCCCTCCCGACAGAGAACCGAACGGAATGCGTGCGGATCCAGTTCGTCTATTGCCGTCTATCACTTATTATTGCATTTATTGTGCTTTAATCGCGTAGAATTTATGTTTTATCTCGAGCATTTTTTTTTTTTTTTTTTTTTTTAAGTAATTCGTAAATTGGATAAAATTGGTATCTTTTTAGATTTTTCGAAAACTCAAATTCGAAATGTTTATTTTTTTTGAGAAGGAAAGAGATTTTTAGAGATTGCGTATTAGAATTAAAATTGTTTATGAAAAATTGATTTTAAGTTAAGAGATTCGATCGTGTCCTGTGATTTTCAGATTTCTTGAAAGTTTTTCGAATTTTCGAAATTCTCGAAATCCAGAAGAAGATTCCTTTTCCTATAATGTATCCATCTTGTCGAGAGTTAAAATCGCTCCACATCGAATGAATTATCAAGTATATAGATAAAATAATTATTTTTAACTAAAGAGATGGATCGAAACGTAAAGATTTGATCGAAAAATCAGTTTCGAATTTAACAAGACCTAGAATTAAAATTAAAAATTCTAGGTAATTGAGATACCGAGGCAAAACTTGAGTAATAAATCTTAATCCAAATCTAATCGAATTTGCTCAAATCTTAGAGAAAATTTCTAACGGATGGAAATCAAAAACTCGAAAAAAAAAAAAAAAATAGAATAGAGTCAAACGCAGAGTACGAAACGAGTTCCGTTCCCCTATCCTTCCATTTTTATTTTCATCCTATTCCCCGTCCTCCCTCTCCTACTGTTTTTTTAATCAGGCGAGCAAACTGTACATTAACCGGTTCTAAGTAAAATTTGCAGATTCACCAGGGCAAATTTGCCTAGCGACGAAGTGCAAACACGGCTAACGAGAGAACGGCCGATCTGTTCCTGATTTTCGCGCGGAAAACCGCCACGAATCCTTTACCGAATATGGCGGGCCGCGCAATGGCGGATGGCGTTTTTTTTCTTTTTTTTTTTTTCATTTTATCGGGGAAAAAATGACAGGAAGCTTTCAAGCCGTGGATGGAAGCGTCACTTTTCACGACGTCGAGACTCGGCATCGGGATTCGGGACGCACTTGTCGGAACGATTTCAGACGTTAACATATTTATTACGCATATAGATTGCTGGATATACAGGGTGTTTAAAAGATACCGGCCTCGAAAGGAATAGGAGAGGAGAAGAGGTGAAATTAATTAAGGGACCGTTTCAAAAATGTATATGTGTTTCAACGTACGTAGAAATATTTGATTTCTTTAGAATCCTATTCTGTTTCGTAATTGACGGCCAATAATGATTTTCGTTGATTATATTTTTGCGAAAAATCTTTTATCTTTACATTTGCTATAATTCATTGTATAAAGATATTTTAATTTTTTAATTTTATTATATATGTTAGGGGATGTAACATGTACATTGATATATTTATTTTTTGAAAATTCGATTAGAAGAATTAGTATGTAAAAAAATATTGGTTGAAGTTTATTTATTTTAAATTAAATGTAATTTAAATTTACGCGAGATGAAAAGAGATAGAGATAGAGTGAGAAATCTCCATCTCACGCAAGTTTCAATTACTCGCTCAATAAATATAAGCCTCGATCGAAATTTTTGGTATATCAACATTCGTTCCGATTTTTATAATCGAATCTCCAAAGATATTCCACGGATATATTAACATCTAGTAGTGTATAACATAAATTTGACAATGTATTTACATTTTTATATTTTCGATCATATTTTTGAATCATTCTGTATATCAACAGGAGAAACGGAGGGGAAAGAAGCGACAGTATTAGATTTCATAGCGGAATCACCGCCATTGCGCTCTTCTTGACGTCCTCTCCATTTCCTTCCCCGGTACACGTGTCCGATAATTTTCCCTGCAACGAAGACGTTACTCTTTCCGAGCAAAAAGGTCTCGTTTCATGCTTAAGAGAGGGGAAATCCTGATTCGATTTTCTCTTTCTTTTATCCACTCGTCGACCACTCTTTCCTCCCTTACCTCAAACACGAACCGTTCCGTTTTCTCTTTCATTCGTGATTCATCGAATTTTAATTTCAATCGGTTCACCTGGTTACCGATCGAGACTGTCCCGGGTTTGTTATTGCCGAGATAAATCCACGATCGTTGTAAGACGCAGAAAAATAGACGTAGAGCTTAAAAATATCGGATCGATTTCTCGAAAAATATCCTGTGACATGAATATCTTACACGAATATTCCCAAGATTTTCGAGAATCTGAATTTTTATTTAATTTGTTGAAAATTTTGTTATTTTTAAAAGTTCCAATTCGCTGTAATTATTTAGCATTAGATTTTTTATTTATATATTACGAGATACTTTCGAAAACCCGATTCGACTCGATCCGAGCCGAACGATTTCCGATTTCACCCGAACGACTCACGATCGGACCCGAACGATCCCGATTCGATCCGACTATCGTATACGCGAAATTTTTGGATACATATCTATAGTAAAAAGCTTTCAAACGCGGGAAACACCGTTCAGATATTGATTTATCCGTTTTTACCTTGCTATCTGAATCGTTCCAACCTATGTGTTAACTAACGTACCAAGAAGGGATCCTTTTTTGTTTTTTCAGAAATCAGATCTGATTGGATGTTCGAGGAAGCGTGAAGATAGCGAAGAAAACAGTCTGGGGTTACGTGAACGTTTACTTACAGCGTGATATAGGGTGATTCGTAACGACTTGTCGATACCATAAAGAACATTGGTACAGTCTTTGGTTACGATTAGTGGAATCAAAATAGCCGATAAATTAACTCATTCGCGATTTAGATCGGACGAGGGTGAAATAAATTAAAAGAAATAAAATTTTTTTTTTTTTTTTCAAATTTATCGTATTTGAAATTGTATCCCACTTCACGTTCAATCTCGCGTGTCCATATCTCATCCTCGCGGAATTGAAAAGAGAGATACTGTGTATTTTCTCTAGAAACGAGCCAACTTCCATTTTTCTCTCCGCAAACTGATTTTTCTCAATTTTAATTAATCGAAATATAATTTTATGATGCGTGACATCCACTCAAATGAAATTTCATTCGATCAAAAAATATACCATTAGAAAACAAGATTTTAAATAAACCTTAATTTAATGAAATATTTCCAAAAAAATACCTACATTTAGATATCGTTCTAAAGCATCCAGTGTTAAAATAAAGTATAAAGCAATTACAACGAACGAAATGACACCAGGACGAATAATAATTTTGCTCTCGTTTTCTAGAATCGACAAACATCGTTCCACATTACCATCCTAAAATTCGTATCATCGGTTGGAAAAACATATCCTTTATCTAACAGTACAGATGAAAAGGAATAGGAATAAATTCTTCCCTCAGGCCCTCTGTCACCGCCTGAGCTCTTTCGAATAAACGTCGATTTCAGATGGGCGGCCAACGTTTGTCATAGTTTAATTTATTGCCGGTCCACGAGCACGACGGATGAAGACCGATAAGATAAATATTTATAGGTATCGCTTGTCCTTCTTCCATCTTGGATTCAAAAGGTGACGGCGAAGATCGATTTTTACTCGTGGAAATCTTTTCCTCTCTCTCTCTCTCTCTCTCTCTCTCT